>NC_056741.1:696325717-696453217 GCF_019279795.1 Protopterus annectens
CCACATCAGTGCAACACAAGGTCAGCTATCACTTTACTGCTGTGTAAAAAAGGTTACCAGATGACAAAACTATAGGAAGCATCAACCAGGCTATATCAACATACCATTCTTTTTAAGATTTTAACACAGCGCTGGGGTTTCTTCAAAGACAGTGGACAATGATGCAGAATCTGGGAGATGGTCCTTGTCAAAATAAGTAAACCATCTGTGAAATAAATTGTTCAGAGGCGCTACTTTATATTAACAAATTCTCTGTTTGGGTCAGCGAAAGAAATTACAGTGTTCCACTCTGCTTTGGATAGAGTGCCCAATGGGACTGTTGTAGTGCAATGCAAGGTCAGTGTTCTTATGTCTGCATATGTGAGCAGCAATATTTCTACAGCTGGAACTCAGCAAGGAAACAGAAATTACTAGGGCAGTAGTATTGTATTTAGGGCTGTCTGTTGAATCTCGTATTTATAAGGAAACCATGGATTGATTTAAACAGTCATTCATACATTAATACATTTTCCTGGGGTCCTGTCAGCATAAAACCTATATTATTTTGGTACAACTGAGACCGATATTTTTAACTGTTGGCTCAATATTTGGACAGGATTCGCACAACTTCTGACTTTGCTTACATTTCTCCTCTGCCAAGGCAGTAGAACTTATTGACTGCATTTTTTGTTTGTTAACAAAGTATAGGCTTTTCATGCTCTTCTCTTGATTTGGAAGCTGAGGCTTATAAATATATATAAATATATATATATATATATATATATATATATATATATACATATATACATATATATATATATATATATATATATATATATATATATATATGAGAAAACTTGTGCTGCGAGAATCAGTGTGGCAGTACCATAATAATTTGTTCATGTGTAACCAACTATTATGTACTTCTTTGTACCTAAATGCAGTCTGTAAATCTAACAGATGAAATTCTTTTAAGCCATACCTCTCTACTATCCCTGATTTTGTAGACTGTCCCAGATTTTCCTCATATTTTTACCCTTCCACTTATAAAATGTGTTTTTTTCCTGGTAAATTACTGAGGATTACAGTCAGTCAGTCAGTAGCAGAGTTTCATTACTTCTTTTTGATCCAAAAAATGGATGTTGATGCAAGAATCTGTTGTTCTGATTTTAAATGAATTAGAATAATATTTAAAATTTGTCCTTGATTTTGGGCCTTTGCTCCCCATTATGTTTGGCATTATCCAGAACTCTTGAGCCAAGATATCAAAAGTTGTGGTCCAATCTAATACTCAAGAAAGCATTGGCCTCAGTTTCATGAGTCTAGTTTCTCATACTTAAAAAACAATCACTATAGCACTGCAAAACATATACACTTTAACACTGTAAGTTGAAATCCAGACACACAATGTTGCATGCACAGTTTAAAATCACAGAACAAAACTGCATGGGAATTAGTGAGCTGATTGTAGTATACCTAAGGATAATAAAACAGCACAATGTATAGAATTTGTTTAGCAGACCCTAATTTGATTCCAAACTCCTCCATCTGCAATACTGTGTGAGTCTATAACTCACTTTAGAAAGCTATAGTTACCATGTTACATTTGAAAGGAGGTCTATATATATTACACATGCTTTTCTCATTAGAAGAGGCTAAGTAAATAAAAAATAAATTAAATAGGTTTGCCTGGGAGAAATATTGTCAATAAAACTGCCAGACACAACTTGCATGGAGTGCCAGAATGCTAGAAGGATAGGTTTGTTTCCAGTGCTAAACAACTGGTTTTGTATTTTAACCCTCCCCCACATTTCTTTTCATCTGTTTGCTTGCATTGATTGTAATTTAAGAGTAGAAGCATGCATAGTGGTGAGGGTGCAGGAGATGAAGTTCACAAAAAAGTCAGTCTAGTTTCCTGTTATGCTTTTTTAATGATAGCACTCGTTGTTTTTCTTGAGAGTTATAAATGACTACCATTTTCCCTTTGCTGTGTTTCATGCATAGAGCTTAACCACTCTGCTAATTCTTTTGATGTAATGCCACACCTCAGAAAACCTCAGTAAAGTATTTATTATACAAATAAAGTTCTGTTCCTGCACTCTTCTGAGTGGTGTAGCCACAAAATTCCAGGCTGACCAACAACAACGTGCAGGTTGATTTTGGAAATATGGTAATGGACCTAGTGTGACATGGTTACACCTTTGAATCTTTGAGAGCTGAACAGTTGTTTGGTAGGTAGCCGAGCAGATCAGCATTTTAGCTTGCCACAAATGCTGATTCTTCTAAATGGGTCACAAGAAGAGGAATTTCTTTCTTTTTTTATTTTCTGCCTCATGCCTGCCAACTATCTGGCTGGTTGCCAGAGTTGTATCATTTCTTTCCCCCAAGGGATGAGAGCCAATTGTAGCACAAGATGTTTAAAATGCAGCCACTAACAGATTTTTACTGCATTACCTTTTATCGTTTTTCTGTAAGTGCTTTGTAGGTGGATTTGCAATGGGTCCATTTTGAGGATATCACTTGTTTATGTAAGTAAAGTGCCTCCTTAAGCATGTCTCTGCCCACCCTTATAAGTAGATATTTCCCATGTCTTTGTTCTGCCCTGGGGTAGCACTGATGAAATATGCCCCCCCCCAAAAAAAACATGTCTATTCCCTATCACCAGGGGCAGTAATCAGATAATGCCCCTTCATGCCCCTTCATTCCTTTCCCACCCTGGCCAGGTTCTCCAGTTCCCAAGCTACTAATCAAAACCTAATCATCTGGGTTATTGTCAGGCTGGCTTACAGCCAGGGCTTCTTCCCCTCTATGCCATGGAACCAGCATACAAGGAATGTTTCTTCTCACCTACTCTGTTGCAGAAATCTCAGAGCTAACTATAATAGTATCAGGGATACAGAGAACATAACCTTCTGCATTGGGTGGAGACCATTCCTTAATAAGAACATATTAATTGAATGAATTTCAGCAATGCAAAGCAAAGGAGTTTAAACTTTTTTAGAATAATGTTTATGAAACATGCAAAGAGACAGTTTATTTGAATTGCTGTCATCCCTGGGCCTAGACCCATTATAGAGTACAACACCCCTTTTGGTTTGTACCTCACAATTTATTTATTTATTTATTTCCAGTTTGGTTACCGGGGAAGTCCACTGGGCCAACATGACCCATTTTCAGTGGAGGCCCGGGGAGAAAAGCTCCAAGAAAGCATTATACAGATTCAGTTACAATAAAATACAGGAGTATACACGATACAATTGTAAAGAGAGTTAAAAAGTAAGAATATTCACAAGCATAGTTAGCAGAATTCATAGAGAGAGGTTAAGGGTTATACAGTTTCCTTTGAGCAATGGCACTGAAGTGTTGAGTGTGGAAGTCAGTTACATATATAAAGAGAGGAATTCCGGATATGCTTGCTTAACATGCACGTTTTTGAAGTAGAAAACTATTCACATTATTTACAAAGTTGAGTCATGTGAGCATAGCTGTAGTAATTGTTAGTAGGTTAGAGAGCGTAAAGTTAATGGAGTTATAGGGAGCTTGTGTAGGGTCATAGGTATATGACTATGGGAGATTGTAGAGAGTTAAAGTATGAAAAGAAGGGACCCCTAGGGTATAGACTTAGAAAGGAGATTAAGTAGGGTGGAAGCAGGTGCATTTCCATTTAGTGGACAGGTGTTTGAAAAGCTGGGTTTTGAAGTTGTCAGAGTTAGATGTGGTTCTCAGTGAGGTGGGGAGGGCATTCCATTTTTTGCCTAGAGCATATAAGAGGAGAAGCTGGCCAGCAGGACACTTAGGTTTGTGGATAGCAATTAGATTCTGGTGCTCTGATCTGAGTTTTCTATTAGGAATATAAGGGGGAAGGATATTAGCTAGAGAAGGGCATTTTGTAGGATGAAATACAAGTTTATGTGCTGTGGATAGTTGCAGGTAGTCAAGGTAGTTTGAAAGTTCGAGCCAATGTAATGATTACCAGCCTCAAACAGATGCCCTACACAGACCGTCTCAAAAAACTCCAGCTTTACTCTATCGCATATCGCCTACTCAGAGGTGATCTCTGCCTAACATACAAAGCTATGTCAAACCCAGAGCTGTTGGACATGCTCCACTTAAAGAAATCCCAATCCCTCTGAGCTACACGCTCTAGGGACCAAACCTTGTCACCACAATAAACACAACATGCCGGAGGGATAGATTCCTGTCCCAGAGACTTCCCATACTCTGGAATAAACTACCTATCTATATCAAACAAAACTCCTCATTAGCACTCTTCAAAAAAAATCTTGATGATTGGATGGGAAATGGGAAATTCACCCCGGGGATCACTTCTGTGGCTCTGCTCGACAGTGGCACAGGAAAATAATTTTCTTGGGTGGCAAAAGCCAGGGTACCTTTTTGGCTGGGCTTGTATAGGCCCCAGGGCCGATAGCCTAGTACCTACCTATGAACCTATGTGGCTTTTGACTATAACTATATTTGCTGATGTATTTTCACAAAATTATCTATGCTGTAATCTACCAGTCTGTCACCTACTACTACATACAGAGAATTTTTCCTTACAATATAATGCGTCATCAATAACACTTCTAGGCTTTACATCTAGGCTTGAAACTTATAAAAAATATGTACTCTGATAAGGAGTTTAAACTTTTTTAGAATAATGTTTATGAAATATGCAAAGAGACAGTTTATTTGAATTGCTGTCATCCCTGGGCCTCTGAATGAAAAGAGCCATACTAGAACAATACCACTGTCTAGCAGAGCAGTCTTTTACTGTCCCATTAATGGCAAACATGCATCATTTCAAAACAAGTAATGTTTTGTACATGACTTGGAATATTTTCCTGTGTATTATGAGACAGATGCTTGTATGTCTTCCTCATACCTCTCAACTGTACAGATTTTCACAGATGTCCACATTTTTGCCTTATATATTTTGGCCTGTTTCTTATAAATTGTGGTTTGCTGGAAAATCACTGGCAAATATTTGGGTTTGAAGTCAGAAAATAATGACATACATTGTAGTTTCAGACTTCATACCCTTCAGAAAATTCATACTAATGGAAAACCTGTTATCAGCCTTCTAGGTTTGTAAGAGCAATTTTTAAAAAGTGTCTCTGTTTTTTGGCCTTTGTCCCCCCATTATTTTGTCCAGATTTTTTTTTCTATGAGGGTGAGAGGTATGCTTCCATTTTCCTCTGAATCCCTTATTGTAATGCACAAAGGATACATCTAAAAGAGCATATTATGCTCAGTTCATTTGCTCCCTCCCCCTTCAGCTTTATGATTCCTACAGAAAAGGATGAAAGTTTAAAAGAAAAGTAACATTATGATGAATTTTCTAATGTTGTAGCATCACAGTAAACCACGTGAGCAAATTTGCCCCAGAGAGCTTTGCATTCAGCCATTCACTCACCCAGAGAATTTCCTGAAACACTCCTGTTTAGCCCAGTCCCCATGCTGTAAGATCACAATTGCTGAAATTTTGCAGCTAAATGTCTACATTTTCTGCCTCCTCCAAAGACCTCAGTATCAGTAGGGAGTCCCTGCCAGTAGATTATGTCACTGATGTGCAGTAGTCCCTGCAACAGATTTGTATAACTTGTTTATCAGGGTGAGGTCAGATGAGTAGCCTGAATTTTTGCAGGTGCAAAGGATCAGCCAACCCTAGTTTCCCCTTCCCCTGTATGCTCATTTAGCCCTCTATTGTTTTCTCTTCAGCATTTTAGGGTCTCTTTGTATTATTTCCCTTGGGAGCATTGAGTAAAACATTTGTATTGCTTATCTATCTGATTAAACATTGACATGCAGTATACATCATCTAATGAAACTCCACTATCTGGACTTTAAAGTGGCACATCATTATATTATACATGCAAAGAGTAGTTTAATCTTTTTTTTATTTGGGCAACTTGTACTCCTTATCATGTACACAGTGTCAGATTACTGGCTGTCCTGCTGTACTATTTGGATTACTTGAGCCTCAATTTTGTTTTCTCTGTCTGTCTGACTGTCTCTCTTTTGCCTCCTTTATTTCAAAACTGTGCTTCCATCTGATTATTTTAAAACCTTTCTCCTGTATCAGCATACCCAGACGGCTGACCAGAATGTCAAAAAAGACATCTAGTCATGCAATGTAATTGTTCATCAAGATATTACTCATGGCAGTAATATTAATGACCAGATTTTTTGATACCTTAAAATAAATTGTAGATAATGTGTAACATTTTTTTAATCTACACTAGCATGAAATATACAATAACATTTATGAATGGTAATGTGAATATTATTTGAATCAGGAGTACACATCATTTTGTATGACATGCATCCTTCTGATGGAGTGCCACCACTCTACAGCTCAAAGCCTACATTCTGGTGTTGGCCCATATTGTACACCTCAAGGTAGAAAATAGATGTCTTACAAGGGAAAACATGTATGTCACCTCCTTCATTCAGTAATGCACAAGGATCCTAAATAGCCTGTCCATTAAGGACTGGGTAGTAGGGAGTGGGCCACTCTTCCCAGTCTCCCTGTATGCTCATTTAGCACTTCCATAAGTGGGATGTGCAGTGGGCACTTAGTTGTCCCTTGCCTCCACTAAGGGTTTAATCCAACAAGACAGTCCCCACACACTTACAGCAAGGCAGTGCATGCGTTTTCCCCAGTCTCCATTAGAAATGATGTTCTGTGCTTATATCTCCAATCATACATCCTTTGTCTCTCCCCAAGAGACAGACAAGTGGCTCCATCTCTTCATTCATCTCTCTCTCTCTCTCTCTCTCCCATCTCTCTGTCTCTCTTTGTCAGCTCCATTAGGCATCTGAGCAGCTAACTGAACTCTGATTGCCTGGTCATAGTCATAGCTTTATCATTATATGTTCCCTAAGCTGGTACAACCTCAAAATAAAATATGGTAGCTTCTAAAATTACATTTGTTAATAAACCTAAATTTTAATTCCAAATTTGACAGTTTAAAGAATTTAGGTAACACCTATCTGAAGGTCTCAAGGCCTTCAACACTTGTGAACAAATATAAAGAACCTTAATGATCATTATGGTCAGAAACTTAAAAAAAATACATTAATATTATCTTGATCCTCTATGCAATACAATCTTCCCTGCAGTAGTTATTACTAATTTTTATTTTGCTCTGGTCTAAGATGACCTAATGGGGGCAGACATATGCTAATGTATTTTTACCAAGCTTTATCTTCCATAGAATTCTACTCCAAGAAGATGCAATTATAATGCTCTTCTCTATTTTGAAGGATCTTATTTCCAGTCATTTAGATTGTCAGAGCTCAGAATTACTGCTTATGTTTAGAATCATTATTTTTACTGACACTAAATGTTTTCCAACAGCTGTCACAGGTTTGTGTTCTTAATCTTTTACAGTGCACAGAGTCACTTTCAGCAGTAAGCATGATATAAAGCGAAAATATAACTTTCTTTTAAGCTGTAAGACTTTGTTAGCTTCAAGTCCTCTTCCCATCTTTCCCACCTTCATACCCTCCGTCAGCTAGTATACTTCTATTTTCAGCTGGTTGCTAGGCTGTGACAACAGCACTAGACTGTCTCTTCACAGTAAACCTGCAGCTGTAGCAACTCAATTGTATTATGGCCTCACTGGAAGGGAAGGATGGCAAGACTACAGACACCTTGTTGTGCAAGCTTTTCTGGGCCACAAATGTTAAACGTAAGAGGCCGTGTGATGTAATCACCAGGATGACAAAATACTGAAGAAAATATCATAACATGTCCTGCAAACCTGATAAGGTGTGCATTCAGAAATCTGAAGCTAATCAGCAATGAGATGTCAGATGATACAAGAAACAACTAAGTCACCAAGTCGTGTTTTACTTACATGTGGGTAGTGCAAGGAATCATCCTGTAAACAGGAAAATAGACACTTTGGGATAAAGAAATGTGCTTATGGTATAGTTGCCCTTGAATACTTATAATTAAATGCTTGGTTCAAGTACTTATCTGCTTCATAACTCTGAAAATACTAGTGTATCACTATATGGATGAATACATGCTGGTAACAAAGTGCAAAGAGTAAGTACATGTACCCCTGCATGTTGTTTACAAGTTGCATCTCTGCTTGGGAATAATTCTAAATGTGAAGAAGGCTCAAACAGCAAAGGATAACATTCTTACGAACAGTTGTGGATTATTTTACATACAAGTCAGACACACACACACACACACACACACACACACACACACACACACACACACACACACACACACACACACACATACACATTGTCAGCTCAGCAGTGTGTGTGTGTGTGTGTGTGTGTGTGTGTGTGTGTGTGTGTGTGTGTGTAAATGGCCTGAGGACTAACCTTCTAACCTGGTCAATGAGGAGAATGAATGAATGGATGAATGAAGAAAGAAAGAAAGAAAGAAAGAAAGAAAGAAAGAAAGAAAGAAAGAAAGTGTGTGTAGGTATATATTTAGTGATATTAACCACCACTCAGAGATTGTGTTACTTCAGTGTAATTTACTCACTATAATGTTGTACAGTGCAAGTTATTAACAGTGATGTCAGCTATTTATTTAATTTGAATTTGTTAACTGGGAAGGTGGGATGGTCTTGGGACCCTTTTCAGCCATGACCCATGCCAAAGACAGATATACAATGAAGGCAGTGCAGTACAGTGTATGTACATAAAGCCTCCTGAATTATAATTAGCCATGCAGTCAGAGGTGTAAAAGTTTACAAATAAGGTGTGGTTAGACTTCACATGCCAGATTTACAATAATTTGACTTACATGCATAATAACATGATTTACGGATAGATATATAATAACTTCAAATGTAAACAGACATTACTAATGTGTAATGATGTGATTTACAGGTAGATATATAATTAAAAATACAATAAGTTATTCAATAAAGGAATTATTCAGTTTGCAATAACTGTGCAGCTCGGAAATGATATGCAGAAAGAATGACACAAATAACACAACACTGAATGAATGCGGAAAGAGATAATCAAGGTAGGAAAAAACTTAAGTGTGAGTACTTACTGTGTACAAAATTTAGTCTGAGTACTCACTATGTACAAAACTTAGTGTAAGTACTCAGTATGAATAACATTTAGTGTGAGTACTTAGTGTGTACAAGAGGTGGATACAATATTGTGGTAGGAGGTTGTAGAAAGTAATGGAGGGTAGGGGAGAGAGAGAGAGAGAGAGTAGTAAATGCAGAGATATTTGGATATTGAGAGAGGCAAAAGGAAGGATCAAGCAATGACTCAGAGAGAAAGGATGTAGTAGAAAAGAGAAGCTGGCCAAGTCTGGAGATTGTGTGGGGAGAAGGATTGAATATGGTACGGAGCTGGATGGTGTAATAAAAGAGTGGAATAATGATATAATAATTGCAATGTGTGATACAGGTTCAGAGATCATTACTAGGATTGTGATCTGGGACACCACTGGGGAGCTTAGTCCAGTCGTCCCAAAGCACTGTCAGGTTAGGTGACTTGTTTAAGGTCACACAATAAGCAAATGAGGACTGAACGAATCAAAACCTGTAGAGCAGGAAGCAGTTTGTTACAGATCACAGCCTTAATCTCTATGCTTATTGCCAGACTGATTGTATAACACCAGTGTAGCAGTGCATTACAAATCATGGCAGAGGTTCAGAGAGAGGAATGCATTCCAGAATGTAAGAGAAGGTGGTGCTAAAGTTATGTATTGTCTCTGTGTCAATTACTCTGATTGTTGTCCAGTAGGTGTTTTTTTAGTTTTTCCTGAACAGCTTCTAGATAATTTAACTTCTGATATACTTAAATAGAGTAGTCCAATTAGCTGAAATCAGCTTCAGGAAGCTCTTTTCAACTGCTATTTTTTAAAACAAGGCCTGTGTCAGGTAATACATCAGTCTGGGCTATCATGTGGGACTTAAGCAGAGGTTTTTATAAAACAAATTGTTAGATAATGAGGGTCAAAGCCTGTTATGGAGAAACTTGTGTGTGATCAATAAAAAATGTCTCTAGCAGTGACTGGAAGCCATTTGGCTTTTTTAGTGTTGTACAATTGTGTTAATAGTGTGTTACAAGGATAATGAATCCACATATTTTATTTATTGTGGTTTCTAGGAGGTTAGTCTTGTGGGATGATTTTGGGGCAAGAAAAAGTAGTCCATATTGTAGTCTGGGATAAGTACCCCTTTAGTTAGAGTAGATCTGAACACTGATGTTAAGTATTTGGAGACAATGTAACAGACTTTTAAATGAGTGAGAACTTTGTCAACATATATTCCGTGAGAGTTCTGAAGGTTGGTGAAGGGTTCATGAGTGATCCAGATGGTGGTAGGTTGTCACTTAAAGAATATTGTTCATATTTTGTTATAAGTGGTAATGGTGGGATTGTCTTTGAATTTTTGTGGAGTCCCAAAAAGCATTACTGCTGATTTGCCTGAGTTCAGTTGTAATACATTTGGATGAAATATACACAGATGGAAGGAAATTCCTTCTGAAGGCTATGAAAGCAGGGAGCAGAATGACAGAGGAAAATGTCATGACCATATAGCATTAGGGATTTGGAGTGGATAACTGTAGTTGTGTCATTAATAAAACGTAAAAAAAGTAATAGGATTAAATATAGATCTAGCTGGAATCCCTGATGAAAATGTGTTAGTGGTGAAAAGTTCATTCATGTTTAGAATGTTGAAGGTATGGATGGAGAGAGCGAGAGAGTGTTAAGTAACTAGGAAGTGACCTCTGAGCTTAAATTTACTCTGTGCAGCTTATGAATGCAGAACTAATAGCACAATCTCTCAAAAGCCATTCTAAGCTCAATACATGTGCCAGCACACAAGTCCCCTTCCTCCATGCTAGTTTTTGTAGTGTTAATAGGAGTGTATGATATATTAAGTGTGTTTTGGCCTGACCAGAAGCCATGGTGTGGGTCTATGAGAAATTTGTATTCTTCATATGCTGCATGATTTGACAGGATTTTCTCAAAGTATTTAGTAATAGGGCAAGGGATTGAGATGGAGCTGTAGTCTTGGAAACAAATGGAAGGGTATAGCTTTAGAAGTGGTATGATTAGTAAGTACTTGAATTGTTTGGGAACAGTTTTTGATGATAGTGGCATGTTGAATATGTGGCTAAGAGGTTTAGTGATATTCTGTACAGGTTTAAAGTAGTAGGATGAAGAAAGTATGGTTTAAGGTTGAGTTTATTTTCCACTTCATACAGCAGATCTATTTCTTTCTGAGACCTGTTTGAAGTAGAAGGTGGGTAGGATATCATTCAGGAAAATACACTGCCTCTAATTCATAGGCACAAGGTTTCCTGGAATTTATCAACACAAACAACCTGGACTATATAGTGCGCATTCCAACCAGAAGGTCAAACATATTGGACCTAGTATTCATCAACGTGGGGGAGTGTTGCACCCCCCATGTCACAGCCTTATTGATGAGGCTGGACCACAAAACTGTCTCCCTCAAAATAAAAATCAACCTGGAAAACCCAACCAAAACAAGACTACAATGGTTATCCCTTTTCAAAAGAGTATACGATGAAATACAGGAGTATGAAATAGTTCTCCCTGGGCCTCCACTGAAAACTGGTTCATTCCAAGTTGGGCTTTCCCAGTAAACAAATGTTAAATAAATAACTAGATAAATAAATTGACCTTGGGAACTACAGGTCTGTCTGTCAGACAAGTCTAATATGCAAAGCCATGGAATGAATTATCATGGAAATAATCAAAAGGACATTGGCAACCTACAGACACTGTACCCATCCAGTCTGACTTTGTTAAGGGAAGGTCTTGTCTATTCAGCCTGGTAAATTTCTTCCGGAGAGTCAGCAAGGCTGTGGATGAGAAAAAAGTGCATAGCACCTATCTTGACCTGGCCAAGGTGTCCGATACAATATCCCACAGAGGTATTGTTGACAAACTGTCAGAAGTAGGTATAAAACCCTACATAACTTGCTGAATTGCCAGCTGGCTCACAAGTAGGACTCAAGAAGTCAAGATCAGTGAGACCACCTCCACAAAGAGATAGGTCACCAGTGGAGTATCACAGGGCTGTGGGTTGGGCTTGGTCCTGTGATCCATTTTAGTTGACTGTTTGGGAATGGAAAGGGAATTAATAATGGAACCTTCTTTAATAGCTTGCCAATAGAGGTAGAGCTTGGAAGTCATTCTAAGCTGTTTGTTTTGGAAGAAACAAGTTTTGGAATATTTGAAATGCATTTACTTTTCCTTCTTAAGACTCGGTAGATGATATAGTATGCTTGTTTGGCTAAAGTCTTCCAAGCTTTCTATGCTTAATCCTGTGATTTGAAATTTAGTTTGTCATAGTCAGTTGCAGCTATTTCCCCTAAATCTTTTGTTCCTGAGTTGGAAGTTTTTGTTGAGTGTGTGATTTAACTCTTTGCTTCCTACAAGAGCAAAGTCATTGGGCTAAAAAGATCCTGTGTGTCCTGTAAGAGCATGCTCATCTTTAATGGAATCTTCCCAATAATCCTTAAATGGATATACTCAACTTTGCTTTTAAAGTCTGACTTCTGAAGTCCTGGTACAGATGCATACCTAAAATTAAGGCAAATCTGTAAGCTGACATGAATTGCTAAGCATATATTATGAAATGATCAGCTTGCAATTTACAGAGCTGGAGTTAGTTGAGTGTTTGCAAAATGTTATGAAAAATGTGAGATATTTTCTATGTTTTAATTAATAGTATAAAATTAGAGTGCTATACTATCATGCTGAGGGTGGTGTATGTAATCAGAGGGTGGTGTTAAAATGAAATTATGAAATTAGAACATGGTGGGTAATGTAAAGCTATTTTGAGATATAAATGCCTTTTTGGTAGAACAGTTATAACTGCTAGCTACAGTTCCATAACTGTATTTTAATATTTTATTTATATTTCCATAACTGCATTTCATAAGAGCTATAAGTTCCACATGGTAACAAATGGTGCCTTCTTATGCACAATATTAAGGCACAAAATGTCACCATGGATACTTACCATCTAGCATGCATAGCTTTGTAAATTAATATTGTTTTGAAATATTGTTAAATATTATATGCATAATTTGCATAGATCCTGCAATATCTCAAAACAGCAATATAATACTTCTCCGTGTCAAACATCATTGAAGAACTCTCAAACAGGTGAAGAATTCTCCCAGTGATACCTTAGATCTAGCTTGCAAACTTACCGAGATATAACACTTTGACCATAATCCTAGTTATTTTTATAGGATCATAGGAGGTTACTAGGCTAATAGCCATGGGGCCTAGCCAAGAGTTTATCCTCAAAAAAGAAACCTCAGTAAGAACCTGTTGCTCCTGTCGATGAGGGACATAGGTGGAACCCCTGGGACAAATTTGTGGTTTCCCATCCACTCATCAAGGTTGTGCTTGAAGAGGGTCAGCGAGGTACTCTGTTTGACATGTATGGGAAGTCTGTTCCAGAGACAGGGCAGCCTCTGGGAGACAAACCTGTCTTCCCAGCAGGTTTTGTTAATGTCGCATATTAGATTTAGGCCTTTCGAGCTGGTAATGCGTGAGGAGTTAGGCTTATGGATATGGAGCATCTCTAGTAGGGCAAGGTCCGATATTGTCTTGTAGGCGAGACACAGATCACCTCTGAGCAATCTGTATGATACTGAGTAGCGTGATAGTGATTTGAGCCTGTCTGAATAGGACATATGTTGGAAGCCATGGATTCTCTTTGTGAGGCATTTTTGTGGCCTTTCCAGTTGGTGCAGGTATTTGGAGAGGTACATACCAAACGGAGCATTATACTCAATTGTAGGCCTAATGAGGGATGAGCACAGAGAAGTAATAACCTCCTTTTTTCTGGATGCAATCCCTTTACTTATGAGATGAGCCAAGTAAAAAGCTTTTTGGCTCACTGCTGCTACATGATGGTCGAATGTGAGATTGTTGTTAACCTGGATACCCAGGTCTCTCACCACAGGTTGTGTGATGTGATAATCAGTAGGGACCATGTTTTTGTCGAATGGTATGATAATACATTTTTTTGCATTTAGATTAAGGCCATGACTTTGGCACCAGTCATTTGTTGATGTGAGACCCTCTTGCAGTATGTTAACATCATTTGGGGAGTCAGTGACAGCACCCAACTCACAGTCATCTGCAAACGTGATAAGCCACAAGCCTTTTGTCTTTGCCTGGACCTCTGAGAAGTAGATGCCAAACAGTAGGGGGTCCCAGGACAGATCCCTGGGGATCACCACTAGTGACAGTTCTGCTGACCTATCTATTTTGACCTTGTGGGTCCTATTGATGAGCCAGTTGGCCACCCACCTGATGAGATAGGGAATTACTTTAAGTTGTGTTAGTTTTTCGATGTTGCCTGAGGGAGGGATTGTATTAAAGTCCTTAGCCAAGTCAAGGTAAGCTGTATGTACCTACTTTCCCTCATCCAGGGCCTTGGTGACAGTCTCAAAGAAGTCAACCAGGTTCAGCAGACAAGATCTGCCCTTGATGAATCCAAACTGGATTGCCTATGTCCTTGTTTATGAGATTCATAATAATACGCTCCATGGCTTTACAGATCAGACTTTTCAAGCTAATGGGGTGATAGTTTCCAGGGTCAGTAGTGGCACCACCTTTGTGCAAGGGATGACAATGGCAGTTCTCCACTCTGCTGGAGTGAAGCCTGTACTTAGGCTATGGTTGAATAGGGTGCTTAATGGTTATGCTAGTTCTTGCTGGAGATGGTGCAGAATACAGCCTGGGATATTATCAGGTCCCATGGAAGCTGTGTTCTTTGCCTTGGATAGGGCCTTTACCACTTGATATTCAGAAAAGTGAGTTGCGGGACAAGTATCGGGGATGTTAAATGGGCCTTTTGGGGGATAGGGGGCTGAAGTTTGTGCTGAACCTATCTTCCAGCAGGTTGGCTAAGTCACCAAGATCAGTGGAAGTGATACTCTTAAGCACTAATTTGGAACAAACCTGGGCTTTGCCATGGAGGTTCCTGATGTAACTGAAGAAAGTTTTGAGGTTTAAAATATTATTTTATTTTGGCAAATAAAATAATATGCTTTCTATCATAACTTTGTGATGTAAAATTGGCATCTACAGAGATAACTTTGATGCTAATACCACTGAATAACTCATTGTCTTACTAAAGTGCTCTCATGTTTTATTTATTTCTGGAACTCATGACATTTTTCAGGTATTGAAAATCTTATGAAGTATGTTTTTAGTAGAGGATTTTGAAGAAAAGCTATCAGGACTCCAAGGAAGCAAATGGTTTTCTGGCTTAGAAGGCTTCAGGAAATAAGGGGGTTAATTAGCTTTCTGCTGTTGATGATTAAATGAGTTAAAGTGTTCACAAGCAACTCAAAGGCAAAGTTTGGGTTGCTTTCTTCACAGATTGTGGATCAGTCTGTGGATTACAGTTCAAATTGCAGTTGCTGTAGCTTTGAATCTGGGAAACTCCTGGACTGAAGTATCTTAAATTAGTGTTTAGATGACATGAAGGAAAGGACTGAGGTGACTGGACCATGACCACTGAGGGAGTTAGCTGAATACTGATATTATGTATTTTGTTTAGAATTATTGGTTATGAGCAGGTCTAGAACATCATGATAATTAGTTTCTGGGTTGTAACTACTTGAAGAGGATATAAACTGTGGAAGGCCAAGTTGGACTTTGAAGTTTAGAAATTTTTTATCCAAGCTGAAGTCACATAGCAGAACTAATCTGTTTTTTTTTATAGAAGGAAGATATTTTTCTAGAACATTTACATTATAGTTGGTAGAAGGAGGGAGGTGAGCTGAGCTTAAGTTTATCTTTATTGATCTGCTGGTTTGACATTGAATTTGAATCCAGTTAGGTTCATCTTTATCAGAATTGTAGCTTTGGGAAAGGAGGGTGGTTTTAAATTTGTGGTACTGCTTTATTAGTATTATGATAACTGTCCTGTTGTTTTTCCATTTCTATTATTGATCTTCATAGTCAATAGTAAGGATTCAGTGTTGGTGCCAAGGCTGAGGTCAGACTATAATGTGTAATTCTTATAGTTTGCTGCTGCTGCTGAAGCAGCTTTGATTAGCCAAGTGTCTATGAATAATGCAGTGAAGGGCAGGACAATGAAATGGACATGAGATGCTGTGGTATTTTTGCAAAGTATGGGCAGCCTGATGTATATTGGTATGCTTCATACTGAGCAAGGAGGTAATACATGGTGTGGCTATAGTTTGTGGGTGTAGATATTGAATGTGTATGGGAAAAGTGAGGGAGTTAAGATATGCAGTGTGCTGGAAAGGGGTGATAGAAGCAACAATGGGGAGTAAAAGAAGTAAGAGTAGGGCTGACTGTGCAGAATATCATAATCAAATATGAAAAAGGGGAAAAATAGTAAGGAGGGAGATGAAAATAGAGTTTAAGTAAGGAGTAGCTTGTGCAGTGTAGTCTGTGTAGGAAAGGTGAAGAGGGAAGGGTTGTGATGAAGGGCTTACTGAGAAGGAGCCAAATAGTTTTAAACTGCCTTCCTGGGAGGCCAGGAATGGGGGTGAAACTGGAGTGAAGCAGGCACACATCAGGAAATAATGGCAACCAATCAGTGATTCATGTGCACAGTTAGCACCTGTATCAGCTACATTATAACAGGTGCTCACAATTCAGAGCAGGTAAGTGATTCCTAATTCAACTCAAGTGAATAACTTCTAGTTTCATTCCTGTCCCACTTGAGATGCCACTATTTGTGGAACTCTGTCTCTCATGTTCTACAGCCCTGTCTATGTTTCTGTCCACATTATTTTCTCTCTCTCTCTCTCTGCCCAAGAATCCCAGATCTCTCACTTCCTTTTTCCTTCTCTCTCTCTCTCTCTCTCCCTCTCTTTCCACACTATTTTCCCTTTCTGCCAGACAGATCCATATTGTCTGTCTTCTCCCTTGCTCTCTGTCACTCTTTCTGACCCTCCCTTTAATAAGAAGATGGGGTGTAGCCTCCACTAGTTATGGCAGATGTGGATCCTCATTCCAGATGACCTCAGAACTATAACTTCACATACCCCACATTTGCAAGGAAGCTCTGTGACACATTATATTCTAAACACACCTTCACATGCAAATATGTTTCTTCTTTACTGCTGCCTTTAACTGTTTTTAGTTCTGCATCACTTATTTGTTTCCTCAGTCAATGTATTTGCATTATTTGCTGGAAAAAATCTTGTTACTACTCATTTGGACACCCAAAGTGTGATTTGTTACTGAAACATGTCATTTTTTTAACAGTCCATAATGTCCGAGCTATGCAAATGACTTTGATTACATATTAAAATTAAGGTGAACACTAAATTAATAAATATGAAAAAAAAAACTGTTCTGCTTAACAAAGTTCTTATATGTCTACACTGTCTCAGCTTACTTCAAGAACATTAGAATGGTAAAAAATACATGTAAGATGATAAACAATCATCTTGTGTTTTCTCTCTGGAAAGGTGATGTGTCCCATGCCACACCCCTTGTGTTTCTAGTTAACCTTAACATATCAAAAAGGATAAAATAATACATTGCAGACCACAGGCATTGCTTCAGTGGCTTGCCAGTTAGCATAGGAAGTCAACAAGTTACTGTTAAAACAGTAGGTTGAATGATCAGTTCACATATTTGTTGTCTTGCATACATTAATGCTTCCTTAGCAGATTTCATTTTTTTGACATTGGCATATTCAAATTTTTGTAAACCTTCTAACAAAGAGTTTGAGCTCTCGGGTCAACTGTAGCAAATTAAATCTTATATAAAATTGTTCTGCTAGGCACTTCTGTGGACAGGGCATTACCAAGACTGCCAAGAATGTTGTTGAAACTTCAGAAGTATAACTTAACTACAAATTATAAATCAAGCAAGAAATGCAAGGAACATATATGTTGAGTGATTTGCATTTACTAGACCTAGATTTCCTTGGAGAAGAAATGGGAGTGAACTGGGTAACTCAGCCAGAGCACCCTGCTGTTCCTTTGGCCATCATCTGGGCTGTGGAAACAGTTCATATTTTCCTCTCAACATGTGACAGAGTACACATGCCTGCTTCTGTAGCTCCACTCCATCCTTGCTGCAGACCTCCTCAAGACCCAGTATTGCAGTACATACTGCCAATGCTTGAAACATGGTAGCTTCATCCAGTCACTGGAGGGTGTAATCCCTGACTTCCCACAACCTGCTACTAGACAGCATGACTGTCATTTCCATCTTCCATGACTCCAGCCCATATGATACCATTGCTGTTACCTGTGACTGTGTCCCTCCACTTTTGAAGATGATGATGACTCACTGTACCCTGCCCACACCTAACCTGCAAGGTAATGTCTGATGTACAACATGGTCAGTTCATGTTCGGTCTTGGATAGCATGGGTTTGATAATGCATGCACCATTTGTTTCTATGTTGTCTGCATCAGGGTCCTAAGTTTTGGACAAAATGCTGATTTTTTGCCAGTTTTGTGGTATATTGCTATGACTGCACTTCATATGGGGTTCCAATGCCTCTTGTTCCTCCTCTGACTGACTGCCTATTTCTTTTTCCATTGCCTCATCAGGTTTAGTGGGCCTATTGGGGCATTTCTGTCCTACTATAGCTGTTTCTACACAGCTATGCCATGCAAAGTGGCATACATACAAATGTTTGGCTGCAGATCTCAACTTGAATACGATAGTGCCCCATCAGATACATCAAGGCAGCAGAAGTATCCTTTCAGTTAGCTGAAAACAGATTCCACCATATTCCGTGCCTCTGCATGTACAGTATTATATGTCATCTCTGCTGTGGTCTGACGATTTCACATGAGGGTCATCAGCCATGACTCTAATGCCTATCCAGCACCCCCTGCAACACAAAACAGTTACATCATGTTATGTGGTCTGCTGCCTGATTGCATGGAAACTCCATATACTGCCCACCTCTACCTGCTTACATGTGCACCTACTAAGTAGATGATGCTGTGGGAAATCACTTTGCACAAAATTGTGGTATACTTTGGGTATGTGACAGATCCAAGAATAATGAAACAGCATAAGAAAACTATTAGGCTGAAACAGTAGAATAGCCACATTGAAATATAACCATATTACATTATATTAATAAATAAAACTTTAAAGTCCCTCCAATAATTCCAGTGTCATCCTGCCAAAACCTCTGCCATCCATATCAAAATGAAATTGAATCTCCAAATTATATATATTTGGGTATTGTTCTCACAGAATGGTCACATCCTTGCAGTGCTCATGTCCTGGAACACTCCTCAACAAAATCCATCTATTTATTGATAGCCTGCTTTTTATCCATTTTTGGGGCATGAAGACACTGGAACCTATCTAGGCACCCAATGGGTGTCAGATTTTGAAACCCATTCTGGGCAGGGTGCCTATCACAGAACACACACTACAATCATTCACACACAATGCACTGCAAACATTATCAACACTGTTAAATATGACTACCACATTACTTTATCATATGCACTAGTCCCCCCTACTCTTTCTCTTTCAACATACACTATGACTGCCATGCATTTAGATACAAATGGTGGGCTAATACCATTTCCTTCCCATACCTGTAGTAAAATATAATTTATTTATTTGTATTATTTATTTTCCATTTGTTTACCAGGTTAGTCCAACTGGACACAAGGTAACCGTTTTTAGTGGAGGCCCAGGAAGAAAAGCTCCAATTACATAGTGAAAAATTATAAAAAAAATAATAAAAAAAACAAAACGAATATATAAACATAGCTATTTTGTACAAAGAGCATAGAACATATAAAAAGAGTAAAAATCAGAGTTTTACAATTGATGCAGCATTCAATGGTTAAAGTATTGAGAAACAATTAAACAAGATATTATACAACAAATACAGAATTGCTTGAACATAAATTCAAAAAGAAATTTCCATAGACAAACAGGGTCATAAACTAGAAATCATAAATATAAAGGTGGCCTAAACACCTGGTTCACAGTACTATGCACTAAGTGAAACTATACAGTACACCTGTGATCTAGGGATTCTGAAGGTCAGGAACAGGTGAAATTAGTCTGGTTCTGTACAGGAACATATCCAAGTTTTGAATAGATCTTTTAGTAGGGATCTGAAAGTATGTTTACTATTTAGACATCTAATGACAGGGGTTAGAGAGTTCCAGGCCTTAGCAACTGGATAGGAATAAAGAGACAGGCCTGAGCTACGTAAGCAATTGGTAACAGTCAGTAGGGCGGTATTGGAAGATCTTAGTTGACGTGCAGTATTATGGAAGGTGAGCAGACCAGAGAGGATAGGTATTTTATTTGGTTGATATAGCGGTTGATGGGTCAGGAGAAGTTGATTGTATTTTACTAGGTTAGTGAGTTCTAACCACTCTAGTTGTCTTAGGGAGAGGCAGCGATGAGAACAAAACTTAGCATTGGTTACAAATTTTGACATTTTATTGTAGCAAGTAGGTAGTTTCAGAAGGTCAGATTTGTTTAGGTTAGTTAGAACTGGGGAAGCGTATAGTAAGGTGGAGAGTAGACGGGTACGAGAGATAGTGATTCGGGATTCCTGTGTGAGGAAGCTCTTGCAGAGGTAGAATGAACCTAGTTTTTTATGAACTTTGGCAATTGTTAATGCTATATGTTTGTTGAATTTTAGGTTTTGGTCAATAGTTACACCTAGTAGCTTGGCTTGGGTTACTGGTGTGATAAGGGTATTGTTGGAGGATGTTATTGAGAATAGCAAGGTAGAGGTGAAAGTTTTGGATAGGTGGAAGATCATGAGTTGGGTCTGTCCCACTGGGAGGAGAGGGGAGAGTGAGTTATGTCATTTAACAGCTTGTTGCCGGAGGGACAGATAATTTTTAAACCACAGTAGAGAAGAGTTATCCAGATTGAGCTCAGAGAAAGTCTAGTAATTTGCAGTGGGATACTGTGTCAAATGCCTTTGACAGGTCTATGAAGACAACAGATACTAAGTTACCGAGATTTCTTTGTTGGTTGATGTGGTCAGTGTGATGACTGTGCCCTGGCCCAGCAATCAAGGAGCCTCAATCCTCACCACTAACTCCAGGGAGGGCATCTCATATAAGAGGAAAGGATAACAAATACACACAGTAAAGTACAATTTCCCTTAAGAGATCACAGTCAGTCTGGGGCTGGTTGCTCCCTTGCTCTCCAGGTCCTCGATAAGACTCCCCACTGGCACAACTATAGCGTCCAGATCTTAGCCTAGCTGGCAAGCTAACCTCCAGTACCCTCTCTGTCCCACCAGTGCTTCGTGTCCCTGCCCAGGTAGCTGACCCACCACACACACTTTGAGTTAAGTATTTATACAACTTCATAGACACTCCTGGGAAAGGCTGACACAGATTTTCCAGCTGTGCCCCTTTACCCAGACTATACAGTAGTAATTTCTGCCACCACCAGCTAATACTTATCAGCTACCCAAAGGCCCTTAAAAGGATGTCCAATTATTACTGTGCAATATTATTATTATCCAATTGGTAATGTGATTCAGTCTAAGGCTTATTAGAGTGGCTTATTACAATAAACTGTATAAATATGCAATGTACTCTAGAGCTTACTTATATATACACCAACCAGCCATAGGAAAAGGTTTTTAAAAATATTTAATAATAAATAATTAAAAACACAGGACAATACTACTGCATCACAGTGATATCTAAGAGTTCCGAGATCACACAGAAACTTAAAATAATACAGTAAGAAAGTTCTGATATAACAGAAAACACTTATCTAACTTTCTTCTAAGTTCCTAGCTATTACTACAAGAAAACATATTTCTAAGACACTACTTACATAAGACAACAGGCAGAGTGCTGATAAGTGGGATCAAGATCAAAACACTCACAGTCTCTCACTGAACAATAGTTTTTAAACTCACTAACATCTTTGCTAGGCCCTCCCAAATTACATAATTTTGACACTTAGGTTTTTCCAGTCTACACATTACATCATTTTGACACTTAGTCTGGAGTTCCCAGGCCAACAAACTGCATTATTTAGCAATCTAACACCTGCTCAGGAAACTACAACAATAAAAGACATTTCACATGTACGCTCTAGCAATTATTCCTTAAGTTAAGATAATAGAAAGAATGTGTTCAGCCAGCCGCTTCGACACCACTATTTAGATAATTTTAGTTCAAAGAACATTTGAAATGCTTGGCTTAGTTTTCCTTACAGCAGATGGCAATATTGCAACAATCTTGAAGTTCATATTTTGCAGTGTTTTCTTTCATTTAAGAACACAAGCCTGTATTTTACATTTATTTTTGCAAATGATAGAATTATGTATCAAATTCTATTTGACTAGGCTGGCAGCCTTTACCCATCTTTCCCCAATCTTCACATCTCTTCTCCCCTGGATAACTCAAGCTAGTTTTTCAAGTGACCCTTGAAAAACCCTGCTTGAGACGGTTAGGTCTATCTGGGTGTACCTCACCTCATTCTCTATCTTGAGAGCCCATCTGCATTGGCATTGCTAATCCCACTGCAGTGCTGCACTGACATATATGCTTGCAACCCCAGGCTCCATCTTAGCAACTTGGGATTTTGCTGACTAGCTGTGTTTAACCATGTTAGAGGGTTGTGATCTTTCATTACAGTGAATTTTCTACCATACAGATAAGGTTGAAGTTTTTGCAGTGCCCACACTATGGCTAGACATTCCTTTTCTACGGCCGCATAGCATTCCTCCCTGGGTTGGAGCCTATGACTGAGATAAACCACTGGGTGCTCTTCCCCCTCTGAAGAAATCTGGCTAAGTACAGCCCCCACCCCATGGTTTGAAGCATCCACCTGCACAACAAACTATTTGCTGTAATCTGGACTGGCTAACACAGGGGGTCCTCCCAAAGCTTCTTTAAGCTTCTGAAATGCCTGCTCACATGCTGGGGTCCACACTACCTTATCTGGCCTGTTTGTCCTTGTCAGGTCTGTGAGGGGAGCAGCTATGGTACTATAACTAGGGACAAACTTTCTGCAGTACCCTGCTGTCCCTACGAATGCCCTCACCTGCTTTTTGGTAACAGTTGCAGGCCATGCCTGAATAGCTTCTACTTTGGCAGGTTCTGGCCTTATCTTACCACTCCCCACTCTTTGTCCTAGGTAGGAGACCTCTGCCATAACCACCTGACATTTGCTTGGCTTAATGGTCAACCCTGCCCTCTGTAGTCTGCCCAGCACCTCCCTGACATGCTGAAGGTGCTCTGGCCAGGAATGGCTGTAGATGGCAATATCATCTAGGTAAGCAAGGGCAAATCCTCCTGCTCCTGCTAGGATATTATCCACCAGCCTCTGGAAAGTCACTGCAGCATTCTTCATCCTAAAGGGCATCTTTGTGAACTCATACAAGCCAAAAGGAGTCACAAAGGCTGACTTCTGTCTAGCACTGGGAGTCAATGGCACCGGCCAGTAACCTTTGGTAAGATCAATGGTTGTAAGATACTTAGCCCCACCCAGCTGGTCTAGGGCCTCATCTGTCCTAGGCATGGAGTAAGCATCTTACTCTGTGTGACTATTTAATATCCTGTAATCCACACAGAACCTGGTGCTACCATCCTTCTTTGGCACCAACACCACTGGCAAGGCCCAGGGACTGTTGGACTCTTGAATCACCCCTAGTTCCAACATCTCCTGTACCTCCTCCCACAGAGTCTGTCTGACTCTCTCAGGCACCCTGTAAGGGGCCTGCCTAATAGGCCTTTGGGGTCCTGTATCCACCTGGTGCTGCACCAGGTGGGTGCTCCCTGGTTTACCAGTGAACATGTCCCCAAATTCCTGCAACACTGCTCGGATTTCTCGAACCTGTGTAGGAGATAGCTGCTGGGACATTGCTACCCTTTCCACCAAGGTGTCAGCCCGAGCCTCACTGAGGAGATCAGTCCCCAGATCTCCCTCAGACTCCTCCTGCAATCCACTGCAAATGCTCAGCACAAGGGCCTCCCTATCATGGTAAGGTTTCATCATGTTAACATGGTAAAATTTGTGCCCCTGCCATCTGCCTAGCACTTCCACCATGTAATTAACATCACTTACCTTTCTTACCACCTTGTAGGGTCCCTCCCAAGCTGCTTGTAGCTTGTTGTGTCTGACAGGAATGAGAACCATTACCTGCTGCCCCAACCATATTCTCTAGCTCGAGCATTCCTGTCATACCACACCATTTTTTGTTGTTGGGCCTCTGCCAAGTTCTCCTGGGCCAAGCCCACGAGTTCCCTGAGCCTTGTCCTGAGGGTTAGGACGTATGCCACAACAGACTTCTTGTAAGACTCACACTCACCTTCCCACTCATCTTGATTTAAATCTAGAGGTCCCCTCACCCTATGCCCATACAACAACTCAAAGGGTGAAAAACCTGTGGATTCCTGGGGAACCTCTCTGTAAAAAAAAACAGATGGGGAAAATATTTGTCCCACTCCCTCTTAAACTGATCTGCAAATGTCTGTAGCATGGGCTTGATTGTAGAGTTTAATCGCTCAACAAGACCATTAGTCTGGGGATGGTAGGGGGTGGTCGTCATGTGCTTCACCTCACAGGACTTCCACAGACAAGCCAGCAGGTCTGATATGAAATTGGCACCTCGGTCAGTCAGTATTTCATTTGGGAAGCCTACCCTGCTGAAAATCTCTAGCAAAGCATTTGCTACCTTCTCTGCCTCAATGGAGGACAATGCCACTGCCTCAGGGTATCGTGTAGCATAATCCACTACCTCTAGGATATAATTTTTCCCTGCGGAAATTGGGGTACTCAAAGGACCCACAATATCCATAGCTACCCTCTGAAATGGCTCCTCAATTACAGGGAAAGGTGCCAAAGGAGCTCTTACCTTGTCTCCTGCCTTGCCTACATTTTGGCACTGCTCACAGGTCCTGCAGTATCCTGTTACATCTCTGGAAATTCCCGGCCAATAGAAGTTTTGCATAATACGCCTCTTTGTATGTTTTATGCCCATATGACCTGCAAAGGGAATATCATGGTCTATGGCTAGAAGTGCCAGATGTTAGGCTCTAGGTACTACCAACTGCTGTACTCTCTCACCTTGTAGCCCTCCCTCAGGGGTCCACTCTCTATATAGTAACCCTTTGTCCCAGTATACAGATTCCCCCTTCCCTTGAGAATCAGGTGCCTCCCTAGCTACATGCCTCAGGCCTTGCAATGTAGGGTCTGAGAGCCGAGCCTGTCTCAAGTTTCTCCTTGTAACCCTTCCCAGCTCCCCTTCCACTGGAAGTCTGGCATCCTCTGACAGTGGTGCTTCACTGTCAGCCTGGGTGCTACTACTCACCTCTACCTTTGCAGTTACTCTGCCCAAGGGAACATTAGTACCCACAAGCAGCTGTGGCTCACAATCAGTGTCACAGCTACAGAGTAGCTCCCTCCCTGAAGTAACCACCTCAGCAGTCCTGGCTGCCAAGTATGCAGTCTGTCTGGGTCTCCCCCCAGGCTACCAGACCCACATGCTTGTCTACTAGCCTCACTGCATGTAACTGGATAAGTACATGGGACTACCTCATCCAAATCCGTCCCTCTCAGGACATCTGCAGGATGGTAGTTCCATGCCTCTGTTTTCTCAAGACAACATACTACTGGCATTTTGTCTTTCCCACTTACTGGCTCCCTCATCTTTGGTTCCCCACCTTGCCTCTATGGACATCTGTATGCCATATGGCCCCACTGGTTGCATTCAAAACATTTCACTCTAGGTCCTGGATGTGTACCTGGACTAGTGGCTTCCCCTGTTACTGGCAGATTCTGTTGGGGCAGTCTGTGCTGCCCACCATGGGTTCCTTTAGACCCATGAGCAGTACTGGGGTCCCCTTCCTGTGCAGGGCTGCCCTACTTGCCAGGTATAGGTCTCCCTTCTTTCCCAACTCATCTGAAGTAGCATATTGTCTATCAGCTAACCAGACCATCATGTCCTCAGGCAAAGTGCTAAGGGCTTGTTTCCTCACCAAAAGGTCTGCCAGCCCTTCAGAAGTGGTGACCTGACATCCACTCATCCAGCTATGAAAATAAGTTCTCAGTTCAACAACATATTCACACACATTTTCATTTGCCTTGCGTCTATACTCACGAATCGTTTTCCTATACATTTCAGGTGTTAGCTTAAAACATTCTAACAGACATTTTTTTACAGCAGCATAATCAAAACAGACAAAGTCAGGCATTTGTGATATACAAGTTACCTCTTTCCCATGGAGTAAGGGGTTCAAGAACCTACCCAGAGCCTTTGGTCAACACTATACTGTCTGCAAACCCTTTCAAACATGTGAATGAAACTATCACATATATAACTCTAAATTGCAGAAGACATTTACTGACCTGTTGTGCTTCTGGGGTCCAGTTACTGCCTTCCCCATTACCTCCTTGACTCTGGTGAAGAGTCAGCATTTCCCTCTCATGTTTCCTCTGACACTCCTTTTCTTCGGCTTCTATCTCCAAATGCCTGGCCTCCAACTCAAGTCTCTTTAGCTCCAGATGGATTTTTAAGTCCACTGCAGAAAGGTTGAGCTGTCCGTTCTCCATGGATATTGTATCTCCACTGCCAGTTTGATTGTCCTTTGCAGAAAAGTTGAGCTGTCCATTCTCTGAGGATATTGTATCTCCACTGCCAGTCTGATTGTCCTCCTGGATGCTGTTTTCTGATGCAGCTGTAACTAAGGCTGCAATCAGGTCTGCCTCAGATACATAAGATACAGGATTCACTCTACCCACACCACTGAAAACCACAAGTGAGGATATCTTCTTCCAGCCACTGTGAACCACAAATGTGAGTATATCTTATCCCAACCACTGTGAACCACAAATGTGAGGATATCGTATCCCAACCACTACCACCAGAAATGTGACAACCGTGCCCTGGCACAAAAATCAAGGAGCCTCAATCCTCACCACTAACACCAGGGAGGGCATCTCATATAAGAGGAAAGGATAATAAATATATGCAGTAAAGTACAATTTCCCTTAAGTGCACACAGAGATCACAGTCAGTCTGGGGTTGGTTGCTCCCTTGCTCTCCAGGTCCCCATAAGACTCCCCACTGGCACAAATATAGGGTCCAGATCTCAGCCTAGCTGACAAGCTAACCTCCAGTACCCTCTCTGTCTGACCAGTGCTTCGTGTCCCTGCCCAGGTAGCTGACACACCACACACACTTTGAGATAAGTATTTATACAACTTCAAAGACACTCCTGGGAAAGGCTGACACAGATTCACCTGCTCTCCCCCTTTACCCAGACTATACGGTAGTAATTTCTGCCATCACCAGATAATACTTATCAGCTACCCAAAGGTCCTTAAAAGGGTGTCCAATTATTACTGTGCAATATTATTATCCAATTGGTAATGTGATTCAGTCTAAGGCTTATTAGAGTGGCTTATTACAATAAACTCTATAAATATGCAATGTACTCAAGTGCTTACCTATCTCTACACCAACCAGCCACAGGTAAAGGTTTTTAAAAATATTTAATAATAAATAATTAAAAACACAAGACAATACTACTACACCACAATGATATCTAAGAGATCTGAGATCACACAGAAACTTAAAACAATACAGTAGGAAAGTTCTCTTATAACAGAAAAAACACTTGTCTAACTTTCTTCTAAGTTCCTAGCTATTACTACAAGAAAACATTTTTCTAAAACACTACTTGCATAAGACAACAGGCAGAGTGCTGAAAAGTGGGATCAAGATCAAAATGCTCACAGTCTCTCACTGAACAATAGTTTTTAAACTCACTAACAAACATCTTTGCTAGGCCCTCCTGAATTACATCATTTTGACACTTAGGTTTTCCCAATCTACACATTACATCATTTTGACACTTAGTCTAGAGTTCTCAGGCCAGCATACTGCATTATTTAGCAATCTAACACCTGCTCAGGAAACTACAACAATAAAAGACATTTCACATGTACACTCTAGCAATTATTCCTTAAGTTAAGACAATAGAAATAATTTGTTCAGCCAGCCACTATTTAGATATTTTTAGTTCAAAGAACATTTGAAATGCTTGGCTTAGTTTTCCTTACAGCAGATGGCAATGTTGCAACAATCTTGAAGTTCACATTTTACAGTGTTTTCTTTCATTTAAGAACACAAGCCTGTATTTTACATTTATTTTTACAAATGATAGAATTATGTATCAAATTCTATTTGACTAGGCGGCAGCCTTTGCCCATCGTTCCCCAATCTTCACAGTCAGTAAAGGATTTAAGGGCAGAGGTGGTACTGTGGTTTGGCTGAAATCCATGTTGGGAATTTACTAACAGGTTATATTGAAGAAGATGATTCAGTAGTTGGGTGTGTACACATTTTTCTATGATTTATGATAGGGGAGATAGTATAGCTATGGGGCAATAGGATCCACCTTTGTGTAGGGGGACAAGTAAGAAATTTTCCAGAAAGAGAGGGGACAGTGTGTTTAGATATGGATCTATTGATGAGTATGGAAATAGGGTAGACGATGGCAGAGGCGGCAATCCTGAGGTAATCAGCGGGGAGTTTATCAGCAGCGAGAGTGGTGGGTTTCAATTTGGGAAGGTGTTTACGAATTAGGTCAGTTGGAACTGGTTTGAGAGAGAATTGGGTGTTGGTCTTAGGGTGACAGTTTTGTATTTTGGGGGTATTTGTAGTAGTAGTGGGGAAATTGTTGAATAACTTTTGGATGGAGGAGGACAAATAGTCATTAAACAGGGTGGCAATATCATTGTTATCACCTTCAATGTTGGGATTTGGGGATGTGATTTTGCCTGATTGGAGAAAGTGGTTGATTGCGGACCAGAATTTTTGTGGATTGTTGTAGTGAGTTTTTTGTAGCTGGCTATAATAACTTTTTTTTTATTGCGTATTTGTTTTTTTTTTTTGCTTTGTTTCTGAGCTCTAGAAAGTGTTGTCGATTTTTACTTGTTTTGCTGGTACGCCAGATTGTCCAAGCTATGTCTCATTGTTTGAGTAGGGATCTTGTGTCCTTTGAGATCCAGGGGGCTGAGTTGGTTTTAGTACAAATTATACGTTGTGAGGTCATAAAAGTAAGGATATCTAAGAAGGTAGTATTAAAGTACTCCACGGCTTCCTCTAATGACAGAGTTTTAAGAGGTGACCAATTTATTTTTTTAAGGTGTTGATGAATTGGTCTGGTAGGAAATTTTTGGAACTACGGATAGAAAGTAGGATGGGGGAGTTTATGGATTTTGTATGCTGTCTTAGTATGAATGTGGGTAGGTGATCACTGAGGGAGTTGGGTAACATACCAGATATATTGGCATATGAAGGCTTGTTGGTTAGGATCCAGTCTAAGGGATTCCTTTTTGGTGTAGTTGTCTATACGAGTGGGGGTTTGGATAACCTGTGTGAAGTTAAATAGGTTTCATTGGTACTTTGGGGGGGGGGGGTGCTATGATAGAGGCCTAATCAGTGTTGAAGTCCCCCAGGATAAGTGTCTCCTGAGGGAGGTCAGTGGAAGTCCAATGTAAAATGGACTCTAGAGTGGCAATATTGTCACCTGGTGGTAAGTAGACACCTATAATGTCGAGTTGTTTCTGCTGGTTTAATTTTATATTTGCAAACAGGGTTTCTGTATAGCTGAAAGTGGGGATATCTTTACGTATTTGTTGGAGAGTAAGGTTGTGCCTGTAAAGTAGGGCAATGTCCCTGCCTCTTTTAGCTATATGATCACATCTAAGGATGTTTTAGCCAGGAGGGGCTATGGTGGTATCTTTGATGTGGGGCTTGAGCCAGGTCTCGGTTAGGAGTACAATGTCAAGTTTATAGAAAGATATAGAGGTATGTAGCACTTCAATTTTATTCCTGATGCTGCAGATGTTTATACTGAGTATTAAGAGGTCAGAGTTTTTTTGCTTGCAAGGGATATTAGGTCCATGTGTGTTTTTAGCAGTAGGTATAGTAGTGGAGGGGCCTGGGTTAGGGTGGATGCCGCCACTGTGTGCAAGTTGGTTAGTAGCAGTGGTCAGTGTGTGTAGGTAATTGGCAATCATAGTTGGCAATTAGTTTATTTGTAGGTGAGCTTGGTGAGATCAAAGGGGGTGTGGTGGAAGATGGTAGTTGAAATCTATATGTGATTATGGTGGTGAGTGTCTGAATACGTTAGCGTGGGGGAGTTTAGGTGATTGTGGTTAGTGATAGTGGAGTGGCAGGAACAGATAGTGGAGTGGCAGGAAGTTAGTTGGCAGCCTAGGGAGAGGAGAACTGATAAGAAAATAGAAGGTGCAAGCAGGGTGAGAGTTGAAGAAGGTGGTGGTAGTATATGTGGAGTTAAGTTATCTGGTTTGGGAGTTATTAGAGGAAGAAAGGATAGTGTGATGTGGTAGAGCACCACAGAAAAAAATAATGAGCAGGTGGTGAAAGGAAAGATGGGGGGAGTGATTGGAAGATGATGCAATAGTTTTGTGGGAGGTGTTACGGAAGGCAGGTGATTGTGGTTATGAATAAATTGGGGTATAGGTGGGGCAGGTGGGATAAGGGGGCAGGGTGGGGAATGAAGTGAGCTAGAGCAATAGTGAGGGCGAGCATAGCGAGCGAATCCCACTCTACAAGGTAAGGAACTCAGCAAAGAACTGAAACAGTGAACTAGAGTAGGTAAGGTACTGGTTAAAGTGCAATTATATTTAACTGTGACTGACAACACCACTGTGAGTTTTATGGGCAGTAGGTAACAGTAAATCAGGGGGAAGGTCAGGGTCAACTGTTAATTAAGGGATGCTGTTAATTTTAAGTAATTTGCAAAGAAAAAAAGGGGGGCTATATTAGACCTTAGCATCTATGCAGACTACTCACTCAGAACAAGAAGTAAGATACTTTAATGAAAAAAACACCTACAGATTTTAATAACTAGTGCAGCTCTGTGGTGGAAGATAGTGGGGCAGGTAGTAGACCACCGCAGCTTCAGATCGCAGAGTACAGTCCCGAGGGAGATGCAAAGCAGCAGAGTTATATTTTCAGTAAAAAAATGCAGCAGGTATATTTAAACACTGTAAAAGAGAGCAGAGATATAAATGTTAGGGTGAGATGAGTGGAACCTCTGCAAATGGGGAGTGGGCAGTATTAACCAGAGCAGAAAATACTGGGTAATAAATACACAGACTTAGGCTAGTCATGCAATAGCAGAAATAAAAACAGTATTTCACCCACTTTTATCAATGGTACATTAAGGAATATTTAAAACATACCACTGTAGTTCACCAAAAATGCCTAGCAGTAGTTAGATAATGCATTAGACAGTAATTATATTTCTTAGTATATAGTTCAATGATATTCCAGCATCATATAGCTCTGTTCTAGATGTAATCAGCTCATATTTGCTAGAATCTCCGTGTTCTGTTTAACTGTAACAAAAAGAATTTACGCTTGTTTCGTGCCTTTCCTGTAACTAGTCTAGTCCAGATACAGATTTGCTATATCCAGGACTGTTTGTAAGCTTCTGAGCCCCGCAAGCCTGTCTGTGTTGGAGGGAAGCCTGATAGCTTATCAGTGGGAATGGTAAGCACTAGGTAACCTATCTACCACATAAGAAGTGGTTTCTGGCCCAGAAATTGTAGTTATTGGCTGTTTGAGCAGTTTTTCCATCTCTCTCAACTTTCTGATTTAAAAGCCCACATTTGCACTTGTTTCCCCCCTTTCCTGTAACTAGTCTTGTCCAGATACAGATTTGCTGTATCCAAGACTGTTTGTAAGCTCCTGAGGCCCCAAGTCTTTCTGTGTTGGAGGGAAGCCTGCTAGCTTATCAGTGGGAGTGGTAAGCACTAGGTAACCATAAGGAGTGGTTTCTGGCACAGAAATTGCAGTTATTGGCCGTTTGGGCAATTTTTCCATATGTTTCAACTTTCTGATTTAAAAGCCCACATTTGCACTTTTTTTTCCCTGTAACTAGACTAGTTCAGATACAGATTCTTAGTTTTAGCACTTGAATTTGCTTATTCGTGCTCAGCACTTGTTCAGAAGTTGTTGTAAGCACCAAATAAGCTACAAATTACTACAGCACTCAACCTTCCTAATTACCTAGAGGAAAACAGTTTTTGTACTTACTTTCCTCACTTGCTTAGAGAAAAACAGCAATGTAACAATTGCCTCATGTACACAGGCAGCCCTCTCTCCCTACCACCCAACACTACAACCTGTGAGAGATGCACTTATCTAGCCAAACTGGAAGTAAAGCTCTCTCCAACCAAGACTGAACTTAACAGTCAAGAGGATAAGGTAAATACTTGCACCACACCACACTTATCACATAGTCCCACTAAATCTACACCACCAAAATCCACACACAGAAACACAAAAACATTTGCGTAGGCTCTCAATAATAATCTGCTCAAGCAACAGAGACCTCCAAAGTAGAAATGCAAGTAACCTCCACCGCCCCCAACACAACCTAAATGACACATAGCCCACAGACTCAGTGTGCCACTCAACCACAGCCCATAAGGCAAAACAACGTACCCAACACACTAGTCATAGCTGACTCTATAGTCAGGCACACTGATGTCCCACTCACCAGGCTAAACAAGGAGAAGGTTACTGTCAGCTGCCTGTCAGGTGCTAGGATCTGCCACATAACCCATGCACTCAGGTCACTCCACAAGAAGTACAAATATGACTCTGTCATTGTCCATGTTGGTCTGAATGACCTGAGATGTACCTCCCTGGACTACATGAAAAGAGACATGGAAGAGTTCTCTGATCTTGTAGCCCAGTCAGGTATGACCCTAGCCCTGAGTAGCATCTGCCGTCGCCCAGAATGATACTGCAGTACAAGGACAGTATCTGTCTGCTTGGGACGACAAGGTCGACAGACCACAATGCTTTGCCAGAGATGGCCTGCACCTGTCACCCATGGGATTACGGATACTGGCCAAGGCTCTTGCCACCCCTATAGTGCCTTTTTTAGGCAAGGTTCAGATGACAAATTCAGCACCATAACAGGAACAAGCAAGCAAAAACTGAGGGTAATGCTACTCAATGATAGAAGTCTAAATCTCAAAATGCACTCCCTCCAGGCACTCCTTAAAATGGAGAACATCGATATCTGTGCAGTGACTAAGACCTGGTTCAAGGCTCCAGAGAGCACCCCTGCATTACCAGGCTAGAACCCATGCCACACTTTTCGGCCAGCTAACCTGGACCGGAACACCAAAGGTGGAGGTGTGTCCCTATTCATTAAGGATATCCACACCTCCAGGCTAGTTGCTGAGCATAATGCATCTGAGGTTATCCAAGTGCAACTAACTCTGGGCAAAACTACAATCCAAATTGTAGCTTGATACAGATCCCCCACCATGCCCCAGGATTCCCACTCCTCTTTTCTTGATATTCTGAAAAATATTAGGATTCAACCAAACACGCTAATAATGGGCAATTTCAACTACCCCACCATTAATTGGGAAAACTATACTCATGTACCAACTGCTTCACTCAATGCTTTCTGGAATTCATAAATTCCAATGCCCTGGATCAACTTATCCACACCTCCACCAGGGGTAACAATATCCTAGACCTAGTCATTACCAACATGAGTGACTGGTCTTCCACACCTGAAGTAAACTCCTTGTTGGTCACTTCCGACCATAAGCTAAATGTCCCATCCCACCAGAATCTACTCCAACCCTATCGCACCACCAGACCACTAAGATCCAGCAACAAAAATCACTTGCATATCACTAAAGCCAATAACTCTGCTGTTGAAGCACTATTCTCTTGCACCATAGCCAAATTATGGAACTCCCTCCCACCCACAATTACTTCCATACCATCATGCACCCACTTCAAAACTTTACTAAAAGTGCACCTAAAAACATGCTGGCTATGCCCTTGCAACTCCCACTCTAATATCACCCACCCCATCCAATCACTACCTTTCTTTCCACTCCACTAACTTCCTTGATTATAGCAAGCTCAGATGCTCATAAGCCTAATACTTATTATACAGCAGGCACTTCTTATTGTAACATTTGCTAATGTCTGTTATGTACTTCACAGATAAAGATTCTAGTTGTCTACTGATGTACTATGTTCTTCAATTATTAATATGTTGTAAGTAATTGCTATGTAAATTGTTAATCACTATGTAATCCAATGTAACTACTGTCTGTTTATTTTAACTGTGGAGCTTTTCTCCCCGGGCCTCTGCTGAAAATGGACCTACATCCAGTCGGACACTCCCAGTCAACAAATATAAAAAACTAAATAAATAATAAAATAAATAAATAAATAAGCTAATCACCCTAGATATCCACATCCCACCCCCACCCCCATTAAGGAAACCATGGTAAAAAATTTCTCCAAAGCCAACTTCATGCTTCTTAACACAGAAGTGGCGAACTTCATGACACCCATGCAGATGGACAATAGTTACGACTGCTGAATCCTACACAAATGCACTCTACAAGTACTTACACGAGTGCATGGATTGTGCTATCCCAAACAGAACCAAGATGCTATCCTCCAAAAAAAGGAAGCCAATCTGGTGGTCCCTTGCCATAGAAAAACTCTACAACAGAAGGAAGAAACAGTTGCAAAAGAGAGTTAAATACCTTGAGTGGAGGAGCTTCCTGGTCAGCCTCAGTAAGAAGCTGAGATCCCTTATAAGATTCACCAAAGCTAGCTACAAAAACAAAATCACCACTGATTCTAGGGACAACCAAAAGCATTCTATACCTATGTCAAGAATCTCAATGGCAACACCCAGATCTGCTCTGAGTTACAGCACAACGGCACGAAAATTACAGAACCAACCGATATTGCCAAGATCCTGGCAGACAGGTTGAGTGCTAACTTTACCCCTTTCTCACCCCCTAAAGAGCCCATATCTATACAGGAAGAATGCAGAGTCCCTGTAATCACAACTATGCAGGGAAAAGCTGCACTATCTAAAGCCAAAAACACAGCATCCATGGGACCGGGCAACATCCCAGGCTGCGTTTTACATGGACTTCAGAATGAACTGGCTCCCCACCTAAGCACCATGTTCAATCATAGCCTCACATCAGGCTTTGTGCCCATTGAATGGCACACAGCAACAGTTATCCCACTCTACAAAGGGGGAGCCACCACTGATCCTGGGACGTATCACCCTATTAGCCTGACGAGCTTGGTCTATAAGGCCATGGAATGTATCATCATGGAACTCATAAACAAAGACATTGGTAACCTCCAAATTCTGGACCCCACCCAGTTCAGGTTTGTGAAAGGCAGATTATTCCTCCTGAACCTGACTGACTTCTTTGAGGCAGTCACCAAAGCCATAGACGAGGGTTCACACAGCCTATCTTGACCTCGCCAAGGATTTTGACACCATCCTCATTCAGGAATTATAGCTAAACTCACTAAACTAGGTATATATCCCTACGTCACAAGATGGGTTGCCAACTGGCTCACTGACAGAATCCACACTGTAAAAGTTGCAGACTCCAAATCTGACTTCAAACCAGTGACAAGTGGAGTATCACAGGGTTCAATCCTGGGACTTCTCCTGTTTGGTATCTACTTCTCTGAAGTACAGGCTAACAGAGAAGACCTTTGGCTAACAAAGTTCGCAGATGACTGCAAACTAGGAGCCATAGTTGAGTCCCCAAATGATGTGGACATTCTACAGAAGGGCCTCACATTGACAGATGCCTGGTGTTAGAGGCATGGCCTCAAGCTCAATGCCAAAAAGTGCATTGTCATCCTCTTTGGTTAAAAACTCTGTACCCATGAACTACCACATAGGTGGCAGTCTACTTAATGTTGAATGTGTGATAAGAGACCTTTGGACCCAGGTGGACAGTAGTCTCTCCTTTGATAATCACATTGCCACAGTAGTCAGGAAATCCTTCTATGTGGCACACCTCATCACAAAAGGGTTCTCATCCAGGAAAAAAGAGGTCATTGTTACCCTCTACTCAACACTCATTAGACCCATTATAGAGTAGAACGTCCCTTTTGGAATGTACCTCACAAGACATCTGCAGCAGCTGGAAAGGCCACAGAAGTACCTCACAAAGAGGATTACTGGCCTCAAACAGATGCCCTACACTGACCATCTCAAAAAAGTCCAGCTTTACTCTGTAGCATATCGCCTACTCCGAGGTGGTCTTTGCCTAACATATAAAGCTATGTCAAACCCAGAGCTGTTGGACATGCTACACCTAAAGAAATCCCAATCCCTTTGAGCTACATGCTCTATGGACCTAAACCTTGTCACCACAATAAACAGGACATGCTGGAGGGATAGATTCCTGTCCCAAAGACTTCCCATACTCTGGAACAAGCTACCCATCTATGTCAAGCAAAGTTCCTCGTTAGCACTGTTCAAGAAAAATTTGATGAGTAGATGGGAAATAGGAAATACACCCCGGGGATCACATCTGTGTCTCTGCTCAGCAGGGGCACAGGAAAATAACTTTCTTGGGTGGCATAAGCCAGGGAACCTTGTTGGTCAGGCTTACTTAGGCCCTTGAGCTGATAGCCTTGTACCTACCTATGAACCTATGAACCTATATCTTCCCATACAAGCATTAGTTAGAGATGATAACTTATTGGCATAATTCCAAACTTAGTTTAGGTCAAGATGGTTCACAAAAACATTACAGCAGCTTTACAGTAGCAGAAATATCAGGCAAAAAGTTAATACAACACTAGTAGCCTTCTGGAGGGTCACTGCATAAACAGTAAACAAGTAGCTTCTGTTACAAGTCAAAAAGCTAGATGATATTGCAGTTATATTCAGTAAATTAGGTTCAACAAGTGAAATGATTTTTCATTCAAGTGAGTGAATAATAATTTTTTTATAGTAGATAATTAATTAGTGTACTATGAAATGCAGATCATTACTCTGGATGCCTGAAAGCATTGTCCACAAGTTTGCTAGGGATTAGAGCCTACTCCCACCTTACCTTACCTTAGACTGAAATTTGTTTTGGAATCATCCTCTTCCTATTTCAATGCAAAAACATTATTCTTGATCATGCAAATGCACAATCAATGTATGCCATCTTCCTGTTTCTAATGAGTGTGCATCTCTTTCTGGTACTGCATCCTTTAATGGCAAAAAGACGGAAAGTACAAGAACTAGTAAGTGGCTGAACAACAGTCCAGTAACCACTCCAACTTCTGTTCATTTACATAATACATCAGTTCAGTGATCATCTTTATTCCTCCAACCAAGTTTCTTCTTTCCTCCTCCATGACATATATAGCGGCCAGTGTTGCACCATCCATGCGGTCTTTCTTTTTTCAACAACTTGATGACATTCCTTCTAACAAAATTACTTGGCTCTTTACTGGTCAGGTCAACTCCGCCTGCCACCACTTTCAAGTGAATATCCCAGCTCAACTCTCTTGCCCAGCTGCCGGGTTGTCCTATTCACATGCACTGAATTCAGGGCAGTTTTCATGTTTCTTTCAACCTTATGTCTACTCATATTTGTCTGCCTTCCATTCTTGTCCTCTCCAGCAACAACCTCATTTCTACTTAAATAGAGGGCAAAGTTTGTTTTCCTCCTTGTTCAGGGTCTGTTATTTGCTGAGTTATAGTTAGTCTCTGGTCTGTCTTCTCCAGTTCTTCAAAATATCCATTGCTTCTGGCCTTCCTATACTCTTATTTATTTTTCGGCATATTCCTAGGACCTATTTTTCCCCCCTGCAGCACACATACATAGGATCATAGGCAGTTACTAGGCTATTGGCCTTGAGGCCCTTATAATCCTAGCCAAGAGTTTATCCCATGTTTAGAAAAATCAGCACCCAAATGCCACTGTCCAGCAGGGACACAAGTGGAATCCCAGGAGTATATTTTCTATTTCCCATCCTGCTATCCAGGTTGCACTTAAAAAGGGGTGAAGAGGTACTCTGCTTGATATGGAGAGGGAGTCTATTCCATAGATGGGGGAGTCTCTGGGACACAAATGTGTCCCGCCAACAAGTATTGTTGATGTCACAGACCAGGTTGAGACTAAGCATGTGGGTTACTCAAGTGGAGCTTGACTTGCAGATATGCAGCAGTCCCATCAAGGTGATCACCTTGTATGCCAGACAGAGGTCACCACTGAAGAGTCTGTATGAAACTGAGCAGAGGGATAGGGCTTTTAGCCTATCTATGTATGGTAGATGTTTGAGGCCCTGGATTCTCCTGGTGAGGAACCTCTGTGGTCTCTCCAACTGCTGCATGTGCTTTGCGAGGTACATGCCGAAAGGAGCATTGTACTCAATAATGGCCCTTATAAGGGAAGAATACAGGGATGTTATGACCTCCTTGTCCCTGGATGAGATACCATTACTTATGAGATGAGCCATGTAGAAGGCTTTCCATACAATGGCAGCAACATGGTGATCAAAAGTCAGGTTGCTATCAAACTGGGTACCCAAATCCCTCATGATTGATTGTGTTCTTAGGACATTGTTATTAATGTGATAATTTCTGTGGATGTCACTCTCCCCAAAGGGGATGATGATGCATTTTTTGGTATTCAGCTTGAGGCCATGTTTCTGGCACCAGTTATTTGTCTGAGTGAGACCTTTTTAGAGGATATCCACATCACTAGGGGAACTGATGACAGCACCCACTTTGCAGTCATCTGCAAACTTGGTCACCCATAGCCCACTGGTTTTGGCCTGCACCTCAGAAAAGTATATCCCAAATAACTGAGGCCCCAAGACCAAATGCTGGGGTATGCCACTTGTAATGGGTCTACTGCTTGAGGTGGCTTCCTCTATTTTGACTATGCGGGTTCTATCAGTGAGCTAGTTTGCTACCCATCTGGTAACATATGGATTGATGCCTAGTTGAGAGAGTTTATCTATTATGCCTGAGTGGGGAATAGTGTCAAAGGCTTTGGCCAGGTCAAGGTAGGCGTGTGCACCATCTTCCCCTCATCCATGGCTTTGGTGACTGTCTCAAAGAAATCAACCAAATTTAGCAGACATGACCTCCCCTTGATGAAGCCAAACTGTGTGGGATCAAGTGTTTGGAGGTTGCCAATGTCCTTGTTAATGAGGTCCATCATAATCCTTTCCATGGCCTTGCAGACCAGTCAAGTTAGGCTGATAGGTCTATAATTTCCCAGATCTGTGGACAGTCCACCTTTGTGTAAGGGGATGACAGTGACTGTCTTTCACTCAGCTGGCATGAAGCCAGTACTCAGGCTTTGGTTGAATTGGGTGCCTAATGGTGCTGCATGTTCTTGCTTGAGTTCACATAGGATGCAGCCTGTGATGTTATCAGGTCCATGGAGGCTGTATTGTTTGCCTTTGAAAGGGCAGTGATGACCTGTTCCCTAGATATAAGGGGGCAGGTACTGGGGATGTCCTGATTTACTGATGGGGGGGGGGCAGAGGGCTAAAGTTTTCACTGAATTTGTCAGCCAGCAAGTTTGCTATATCTACAGCATTTGTATATGTGGTGTCCTTGACCACCAGTTCTGAACAGATCTGGGTGCTTCCTTTGAGGTTGCGGACATATGTGAAGAAAGTCTTATGATTGTCTCTAGTAGAGGTGGCCAATTTAAACTCGAAGTTTGCTTTGGAGGATTTCACTAGTGCTCTTATATGCTTGTTCAGGCTAAGGAGACATTGCTTCTAATTGGGCACCTGCTCCTTCTTGGTCTTGGACAGCAATTTTTTTTCCTTTCATTATAGAGTTTATTTATTGCAGATTTCCAACAGACAGGTTTTTTCTTCCTTGCGGAGGATGATTTAGTCCTGTCAGGTATTCCTGATTCCATACATCTATATAACTGCTCGTATAGTGATTTGGTGTAGGTTTGGATATTGGTGCCAGTTCCTATAGAGGGGGAGGGGGCTGTGAAGCTGTTTCTACCACCCCTGAGGAGGCTGTAATCAGCTTTGGAGAAGTTTTTATGTATGATCCTATCTAGTGGGGGGTTGGGGGAGATGGTGACTTTGAAAGTGTCCGCTTTGTGGTCAGATCCTACCAGGGATAGGGATGCTGCAGTGGTTACTCATGTTGGTTAATACCAAGTCCAAGATGTTATCACCTCTTGTGGGGGTATCGACTAGCTGTTCCAAGGCCTTTGCATTGGCAAAATCAAGGAATCTCTGGGCATTTGTGTTCTGGCATGAGTAGTTCTTTCAGTCTATGTCTGGGAAGTTAAAGTCACCCAGGATCAGGGTAAAGGGTTGAATCTTGATAGATTGGAATAGGTCCAAATGGGTGGATTGGGCATCTTGAGTCAGATTTGGGGGCCAGTAGCTAGCTATGATTTGAATAGGGGACTTGTCAATGGTTAGCTCCACCTGGAGTGTCTCCTGTACATCATACTGTTTGGCCAGCTTGGAGGTGTGTATGTCTTTAATGTATATTGAAACTTCACCTCCTTTGGCTTTACTGCCCACAGTTTGGGGTCTGAATGTATGATAGGATAAGTAACCAGGTAAGGCTGGGGTGCTCTCTGCAGCTTTGAGCCAGGTTACTGTGACTGCACACATATCAGCATTTTCCAGGGTTGGGAATGCTACTACTACTCTCTTCTAACCCTACCACACAATGATTAATCTGCCTCGGTCAACCATCTATACAAACTTACTCACTTCTGTCTCAACCTGTACAACCTTGTAGTATTGGTGTAATCTGTGTAGGGTTACTAAAATGTCCTCTGAAATTTTAACTTTATGACCTCATGGTATCATGCCGCACAGTTGTGTCCTCCTGTGATGTTATGAGGTAGTGCCATCTGTGCTAGGGAGAGTAGGGCAGTGCATGTGTACATATGTCAGCATAGCTAGCTGTAATTTTATAAAGACTTTTATGTTATTTGACTATTAACACTGATTTGTACAGATTTTTGAATTAAAAATATATTTGTAAAGTTACTTATGTTAAAAATGCATCAACAGTAGGTCCTGCTGGACAGAAAGAATATATCCATGTATATTAGGTTGTCTTGTTGCAACTGTCAAATTTGTATGTTTATCAGAGAACCCTGGAAGGTTAGAAAGTTTGAAACTGTGTTATAGCTTTCAAATGTTGCCACAGATCTTAGCAAAGTTTTGTGTGTGCATTGTACCAGAGTCAGGTGACCAGAGGTGATGTCATTCTTTAACCAGTATCTGGTTTCTTTGGAACTCTCGCAACAGTACTTTGGAATCTGACAGAAAGGTTTCTGACAGGATATATATCTCACACATCCACACATACAGAGACATACATCATCTGGCTTTTGCAGTGGTAAGACACTCAGCACACATCAGCTTGCCTTGCTTTAGTAAGTAGTCAAGGAATAGCAATTCTTTAGTTAATCAGGGACATTTAGTGAGAATAGTTTAGCATTGTTTTCTGCATCTGTGAAAAATTATCCGATTGTATTATTTTTTATATCTCTGTGGTTGAAACTATATTGTTCATTGTATTCAGTATTCTCCTGTTTTCTGTTTTATTATTTTATTTATCATTAAATATTTTAATACCTTTCATTATGTCTGGTCCTTTAGAGAATGCATTTAACATCTTGAGAGTACTTGTGCTTCTTTTTGTGACACTGTGGCCACTCCTGAAAGCCTTGCTGCTTTTGTCACACTCTACCATTTGCATTAGTATTAACTGTGCACAGTATAATTGGTCATCCTTTGTAAGAGCCTTAGGGTAACTGACTGGTGGCAGTGTGATTACCTCAGAGTCTGAGCAGAAAGGGGCACAGCTAGTAAATCTGCACCAGCTTTTCCCAGATGTGTGTGTGTGTGTGTGTGTGTGTGTGTGTGTGTGTGTGTGTGTGTGTGTGTGTGTGTGTGTGTGTGTGTGTGTGAAACTCAAATACCCAAGTGTGTGTATCAGCTAGTGGGAACCATGACATAGAGCTCCAAAGTGGTCAGTGTGGAGTTTTGTGTGGGTCTGAAGAGAGAGAAGGAGAGTCCAGCCCCAGGTGTAGAGCATGCTTCCTGTGTGCTCTTAAGGGAAATTGTGCTTGGTGCATGGAGCAGCATCTAAAAATACTGGTGAATCCATCTTTGCTCTTAGTGACCATCCCTCACTGGAGTCAGTGGTGAGGATTGAGTCTCCTTGATTGCTGGCCTAGAGTAGGAACCCATCACATCTTGTTTCCAGCAACTACTGTTGTACCATATATAGGTGGTGGTTGACGAATACATGCCAAAACCATCTAGCAAGGGGAGCACATTTTTCAGTCCTTATGGACCTTATCAGTTAATACATAGTGCCTCTCGATGTTGAGATAGCTTGCCCAGTACACTCTAGTCCCACTAGTAAATCTAGGCTATCTATATTTTCTGAACAGCAGATGATGCAGACATTTTCCATCATCTCATGTTACTCCAACCTTTTATTTTTTTGATAGGGCTTTCTGTCCTAAAACAACAGATCTACCTAACATATATCATCCCTCACCATCTGGCAGACACTGAGATGGTCCATTTTTAGCCAGTTAATTTCCCCCTTCAATAGTGCTATGTCCTTGTTTGAGCCAGCTTCTGTTTCACTCATTCTGATCATCTCATCTATGGGTTTGTTTGCCATATTTGATATGCAGTATTTAACATTTGTCTTAGATGCATGCTGACTGTCACTCTAATCCCCAGTGACAGGAGGAAGCAAGAAATGCTTTATCACACTATAATACACTAAAAATTGTCACAGGCTCTCAGAACTTCATAGGTCATCATTTGTCTTATACTGGGCTCATGGGTATATCCTTCCACAGGAGGATGAATGATTTATTGCTAAAAGAGGCCACATTTGGCCTATAAAAGAGGAAATATTGTTTCACAGAAAAATATCTGGACAAGTAGAATGAGTTCTTAGTTTGTGTAGTGCATATTTGATTAGTCAAGGCATTCACTTTAGCCAGCTCCATGGCATAGAGGGATAAAGCACTGACCGTAGCTCAGGAAACCCAGTATCAATTAATGTCAGTAGCTGGCAGAGGAGAGAAAGAGTGAGGGAGAGGGGAATAACAAGGCAATACTTGCTCATCTCATCTCTATGTGGGGAGCGATTAGGGTGGGCATGCCTTTGGAGAATATTACATGTTATATTACCCAGTGGAGGCAAAAGAAGACTTGGATGTGCTTGTTACAAGGGAGGAAATGGTCACTGAAAGAAGCAGTTGTCACCCTTCACAGTAGCCTACTGTATGCTATTCCATTGGACATTTATGGATGTGTGTATATGGGAGAAACAAAAATCCATAAAAGCAAAAAAACTCTAATTTCCCCCACCCATAGATGACAGCAGCAGCTTTGGTGTGCTCGACTCCCACCCATAGGGGAATGAATGGGTCATAGTGCTCTAACGTCCCCCTTAATGGATGAGCATGTCGGCAGAGGAGCTGGAGAAGAGGCTCCATGGTCAGAAGTGGACAGAAAAGGTCATGAAATAATTGAAGTGTCAGGGTGGGGAGGGGACAAAACATTAGTAGGCCCCTCTTACAACAACCATCCAGAGTGGGATATGCCAGTGGTCTCCTCTACTAACAAAGAGTTGTATGTACATTTGTACTTGTTATTCATTATTACTGGTTTTATGCATAAGTGAGATGTACACATATTACGTTCTAAATGACAGATGATGCTAGTCCTCAGGCTTACAGGAAAAATAAAGAAAACAGTATAAAACTAAGCTGCTGTGTATTAACACTTGATAATCCATTGGATAATACTGCAATTCTGCCAGGTTCCAGTGTATCAGTGGACTACTCCATACTGCATTGCTTGAGCCAAATGTCAGAAAGAGCCCCAGTGACAAGAATAGACAAGGTTCCTCTGCAACAGATGTTTCTTTTGACAGAATTCTTATTGCTAGCCTCTTAGATACAGAAGGAAAAAGGGTAATCAATTCATTTTTGTAGTATGTCTGTGATGTGAAGCTCCCAGAGGCATTCTTTTGCATAGCTTACAGTCACAGGGTGGTAACTGACTACTGCTACAAAATGGAAGCTGTAAAATCATACCTTAGAGATTATTATTGATCAGGATAATGAAAGCGGTGTTGTGTTGCAGAATGGCCTGTAACACTTTCCAGCTACTGTTCCTAGATAAAATTTCTCTTATTTTCAAGCAGCTCTGTGATCATTTTAATAAACCCCTAAAGCTAATGTCAAAAGGCTGAAAAAAGGAAAGAAATGAAAAGGGTAGAATCATTGCTTACTGTACATGCTGTTCGACAGTAGGGAGCTGTTGCATGCCTAAACCAATATTTCTATTATTTGAAAAGCTGTCTGGTATGTTGCCTAGAGTGTTACTAAGTTTACTTAAAATATTGGAGGATATCTCACTACAAAATACTCTGATACGTACTTAATTGAGCTCCTCATAATGTATATATAACTTCACTCTGAACAAGTTTATCATATCTTATTGTATGAAGTATAAACATTTTTTTGTAATGTATATTAAAACAATGCTTCCTGCAAGACCTTGAACCACAGTCTCTCAAAAGACTTACCTGCATGACTCCTACTGCATGAAACTATTCCGAGTACACAAATAATGTGAAGATAAATACAGGGAAATAGGTTCATAGGTTCATAGGTTGGTACTAGGCTATCGGCCCTAGGGCCTATACAAGCCTAGCCATAACAATTCCCTGGCTATTTCTTCCCACAGTATTTACTTCCCTGGACCCTTGTCTAGCAGGGCGACTGACGTCATCCCTGGAGTGAATTTCCTTTCTCCCATCTAATCATCAAGGTTCCTTTTGAAGAGGGCCAAAGAGGCGCTCTGATGACATGTATGGGCAGTCTATTCCAGAGTCTGGGGAGTCTCTGGGTCAGGAACCTATCTCTCCAGCATGTTTTGTTCATTGTGATGACAAGGTTTAGATCCCTGGAGCGTGTGTCTCTGAGGGATTGGGATTTCTTTAAGTGTATCATGCCCAACAGCTCTGGGTTTGACATGGCCTTGTATGTTAAGCAGAGATCGCCTCTGAGTAGACAATATGCGACAGAGTATAGGTGGAGTTATTTTAGACGGTCAGCATAGGGCATTTGCTTTAGGCCTGTGATTATTTTAGTGAGATATTTCTGTGACCTTTCCAGTTGTTGCAGATGTCTTGAGAGGTACATACCAAACGGGGTGTTGTATTCTATAATGGGTCTAATAAGGGATGAGTACAGTGGGACAATGACCTCCTTTTTTCTGGATGAAAAGCCCTTAGTGATGAGGTGTGCCAGATAGAAAGATTTTCTGACTGTTGTGGTGATGTGGTTATCGAAGGTGAGACCACTATCCACCTGTGTCCCTAAGTCTCTTATCACACTTTCAGTGTTTAGTGTACTGCCACCTATGTGGTAATTCACAGGTACATGTTTTTTTCCCAAAAAGGATAACTATACATGTCTTGGCATGGAATTTGAGCCCATGGCTCTGGCACCAAGCATCTGTTTCTGTAAGGCCCATCTGTAGAATATCCACATCATTTGGGGATTCAGTAATGGCTCCCAGTTTGCAGTCATCTGTGAACTTTGTTAGCCAGAGTCCCTTAGTGTTGGCCTGTACTTCAGAGAAGTAGATTCCAAACAAGAGCGGTCCCAGGACTGTACCCTGAGGTACTCCACTTGTCACTTCTCTGGAACTGGATTTGGAGTCGGCTACTTTTACAGTGTGGGTTGTGTCAGTAAGCCAGTTGGCAACCCATCAAATGACGTAGGGATTAATGCCAAGCTTAGTAAGTTTATCTATGTTTCCAGAGTGGGGGATGGTGTCGAAGGCCTTGGCGAAGTCCATATATGCTGTGTGGACCACCTTATCCTTGTCCACGGCTCTGGAGACTGATTCGAAAAAGTCAATCAGGTTCAGGAGACAAGATTGGCCCTTCATGAACCCAAACTGCATGGGGTCCAGTATTTGAAGGTTGCCAATGTCTTTGTTTATAAGTTCCATGATAATACGTTCCATGGCCTTGCAGATCAGGTCATCAGACTGATGGGGCGGTAATTCCCGGGATCTAAGGTGGATCCCTCCTTGTGGAGTGGGATAACTGTAGCTGTGCGCCACTCAGTAGGCATGAAGCCTGGGGTGAGGCTATGATTAAACATGACACTTAGGTGAGGTGCCATTTCATTTTGTAGCTCATGTAGTACACAGCCTGGGATGTTGTCTGGTCCCATGGATGCTGTATTCTTAGCTTTGCAGAGTGCATGTTTTACCTTTGTGGCCATTATTACCAGAATTTGGCAATCTTTTGGTATTGAGATGGGCTCTTTAGGGGGTGAGAGGGGGGAGAAGTTTGCACTGAATCGATCTGCCAGGATATTGGCAATATCCTAGGGATCAGTATATTTAATGCCATTCTACTGTAGCTCAGAGCAGATCTGAGCATTGCCATTTAGATTCTTAACATAGCTATAGAATGCCTTGTGGTTGTCTTTGGAATCTTTGGCAATTTTATTTTCATAACTAGCTTTGGAAGATTTTATGAGGGATCTCAGCTTTTTACTGAGGCTGGTAAGGAAGTTTTTTTGCATCCTGGGATTTTCCTCTTTTCTGCAACAATTTCTTCCTTTTGTTGTAAAGTTTGTTTATGGCAAGGGACCACCAGATTGGTTTCCTTTTTTTGGAGGAGAGCATCTTGGTTCTATTGGGGATGGCACAATTCATGCATGAGTAGATGTGCTTGTATAGTGCTTTAGTGTAGGATTCAGCAGTCAAACTTTCAGTTCCCGTCTGCATGGGTGTCATGAAGTTTGTCACTTCTGACTTGAGTAGGATGAAGTTGGCTTTGGAGAAGTTTTTTAATGAGGTTCCCTTACTGGGGTGTGGTAGTGGAATGTGGATGTCAAGAGTGATTAGCTTATGGCCAGACCTGACCAACGAGGGGGTGACCATAGGTGCGGAACATCAATTTCCCATGTTGATAATGACCAGGTCTAGGATATTGGAGCCCCTGGTGGAACTAAGGATTATTTGATCCAGGGTGTTGGAATTTATGAATTCCAAGAACCGTTGGGCAAAGGTGTTGGTACACAAGTAGTTTTCCCAGTTAATGGCAGGATAGTTGAAATCACCCAGTATTAGGGTGTTTGGTTGTATCTTAATATTTTCCAGTATGTTTAGAAAGTTGTAGTGAGAATCTTGGGGCATGGTGGGGGATTTGTAGCAAGCTACAATTTGGATTGCAGTCTTACCTAGTGTTAGTTGCACCTAGATAATTTCAGATGCATTGTGTTGGGCAACTATCCTGGTGTTGTGAATATCCTTGGTGAATATGGGCATTCCTCCACCTTTTGTGTTTCTGTCCTGGTTTGGTGGCCAAAAAGTGTGGTAAGAGTTGTAGCCTGGTATTGCAGGGGTACTCTCTGGAGCCTTGTACCAGGTCTCAGTTACTGCACAGATATCGATGTTCTCCATTTTTAAGAGTCCCTCGAGAGCATGCATTTTGTGGTTTAGACTTCTAACATTCATTAGCATTACCTTCAGATTTTACATGCTTGTACCTGTTATGGCAGTGGTTTTGTCATTTGAACTTTGCCTAAAAAAGGCACTATAGGGGAGGCAAGAGCCTTAGCCAGTAACCTGAATCCCAGGGGTGACAGGTGCAGACCATCTCTGGCAAAGCATCCTGGTCTGTCGATCATGTCGTCCCAGGCAGAAAGATACTGGATCCCCTTTGAATGACACCAGAAGCTTAGGTTCATAGGTTCATAGGTTCATAGGTAGGTACCAGGCTATCTGCCCATGGGCATTTATAAGCCTAGCCAGAGTGTGTCAGCTTTCGCCACCCCATTGATTAATTAACTGAGCCTCTGTCAAGAAGAGCCAATGAAGTGATCCCAGGGGTGTATTTTCTGTTACCCATCTACTCGTCAAGGTTTCACTTGAAGAGTGTTAGTGAGGGGCTCTGCCTAATGTAGTTAGGAATTTTGTTCCAAAGCATGGGGATGTGCATATTTTCCAGTATGTTTAGAAAGTTGTAGTGAGAATCTTGGGGCATGGTGGGGGATCTGTAGCAATCTACAATTTGAATTGCAGTCTTACCTAGTGTTAGTTGCACCTGGAGAATTTCAGATGCATTGTGTTGGGCAACTATCCTGGTGTTGTGAATATCCTTGGTGAATATGGACATTCCTCCACCTTTTGTGTTTCTGTCCTAGTTTGGTGGCCAAAAAGTGTGGTAAGATTTCTAGCCTGGTATTGCAGGGGTACTCTCTGGAGCCTTGTACCAGGTCTCAGTTACTGCACAGATATCAATGTTCTCCATTTTTAAGAGTGCCTCGAGCGCGTGCATTTTGTGGTTTAGACTTCTAGCATTGAGTAGCATTACCTTCAGATTTTACATGCTTGTACCTGTTATGGCGGTGGTTTTGTCATTTGAACTTTGCCTAAAAAAAGGCACTATAGGGGAGGCAAGAGCCTTAGCCAGTAACCTGAATCCCAGGGGTGACAGGTGCAGACCATCTCTGGCAAAGCATCCTGGTCTGTCGATCATGTCGTCCCAGGCAGAAAGATACTGGTTCCCCTTTGAATGACACCAGAAGCTTACGTTCATAGGTAGGTACCAGGCTATCTGTCCATGGGCATTTATAAGCCTAGCCAGAGTGTGTCAGCTTTCGCCACCCCATTGATTAATTAACTGAGCCTCTGTCAAGAAGAGCCAATGAAGTGATCCCAGGGGTGTATTTTCTGTTACCCATCTACTCGTCAAGGTTTCACTTGTAGAGTGTTAGTGAGGGGCTCTGCCTAATGTAGTTAGGAATTTTGTTCCAAAGCATGGGGAGTCTCTGTGACAGGAATCTATCCCTCCAGCATGTTCTATTTATTGTTGTGGTGAGGTTTAGCTCACTAGAGCGAGTGGCTCGCAGTGACTTGGATTTCTTTAGGTGGAGCATGTCCATCAATTCTGAGTTGGACATGGCTTTGTAAGTCAGGCAGAGATCACCTCTGAGTAAGCGATATGCCAGTGAGTACAGCCGGAGTTTTTCCAGTCAGGCTGCATAGGACATATGTTTGAGGCCAGTATTCCTCTTGGTGAGGTACTTTTGTGGCCTTTCCAGCTGTGAAGTGTCTTGTGAGGTACATCCCAAATGGAGCATTGTACTCTATGATGAGTCTGATGAGTGATGAGTAGAGGGTCACTATAACCTCTTTATTTCTAGATGTGAACCCTTTAGTAATTAGATGGGCTACATAGAAGGATTTCCTAACTACTTTGGCAATATGATTGTCAAAGGAGAGATTACTATCTACCTGGGTCCCGAGATCTCTTATTACCTTTTCTGTACTAAGGGGGCTGCCACCTATGTGGTAATTCATGGGTGTTTTGTTTTTCCCAAGCGGGATGACTATGCATTTTTTGGCATTTAGCTTGAGACCATGACTTTGACACCAGGTGTCCGTCTCAGTAAGGCCCTTTCGGAGAATGTCCGTGTCAGCCGGAGAGTGAATTATGGATCCCAGTTTGCAATCATCAGCGAACTTGGTTAGCCATAGTCCTCCTGCGTTTGCCTGTACTTCTGAGAAGTATATGCCAAACAGTAGGGGTCCCAGGACTGAGCCTTGTGGGCCACCACTTGTGACTGGTTTAGAGTCGGACCTGGAGCCCACTATTCTTACAGTGTGAGTTCTGTCTGTAAGCCAGTTGGCAACCCATCTCGTGACATATGGATTTATGTTCAGGCTGGAGAGTTTTTCTATAATTCCTGAGTGGGGAATGGTGTCAAAAGCCTTGGCGAGGTCAAGGTAGGCTGTGTGAACCACCTTCTCCTCATCTATGGCCTTGGTGACTGTCTCAAAGATGTCAACCAGGTTTAGTAGGCATGATCTGCCCTTAACAAAGCCAAACTGGGTCGGGTCAAGTGTTTGGAAGTTCCCAATGTCTTTGTTAATAAGTGCCATGATGATGCACTCCATAGCCTTGTGGACCAGGCTAGTCAGGCTTATGGTGCGATAGTTACCAGGGTCAGTTGTGGCCCCTCCTTTGTGGATGAGAATAACCGTTGCTGTGCACCATTCTATGGGCATGTAGCCTGTGTAGAGGCTGAGGTTGAACAGTGTGTTTCGGTGGGGGGTTAGTTTGTTCTGTAGTTCGAGCAAGACGCAGCCTGGGACACCATCTGGCCCCATTGACACTGTGCTTTTGGCTTTTGAAAGGGCTGTTTTCACCTGTGCGTCTGTGATTTCTGGGACACTACACTTTTCCGGTATTGTTGTGGGCCTTTTTGGGAGTGGGGGGGGGGTGAAGTTTGCACTGAATCTATCTGCCAGGATGTTGGCAATATCAGTAGGTTCAGTCTATTTTGTGCTATTTTGCACTAGCTCGGAGCATATCTGCGAGTTGACACTTAGATTCTTGACATAGCTAAAGAAGGCTTTGTGGTTATCTTTTGAATCCTTGGCTATTTTTCTTTCAAAGTTAGCCTTAGATGATTTTATGAGGGACCTTAGTTTCTTACTGATACTGATCAGGGATGTCTTTCCTTCTTGGGATTTGCTTTTTTTCTGAACTAGTTTCCTCCTTCTATTGTATAGCCTGTTTATGGCAGGGGTCCACCAGACTGGTTTCCTTCTCTTAGGGGAGTGAGTCCTGGTTTTGCTAGGGATGGCACGATCCATGCATCCTTGTAGGTGCTCATAGAGTGCATTTGTAGAGGTTCCTGCATCTTGGACATTGTTATCCTTTAGCGTGGGGGCTGTGAAACTTACCACCTCTATCTTAAGTAAGGTGAAGTTTGCTATAGAAAAGTTTTTCACTGTGGTTTCCTTGGTTGGGGGTGGTGGTGTGGTGTGGACATCCAGAGTGATTAGTTTATGGTCTGATCTAACCAGTGATGGGTTGACCTCCGGTGCGGAACACCTGTCGCCCATGTTGGTGATGACCAGGTCCAATATGTTTTCACCTCTGGTAGGGGAGTTTACCAGCTGATCCAGGGCATTTGAGTTGATAAATTCCAGGAAGCGCTGGACCTGGGAGTTTGTACTTGAGTAGTTTTCCCAGTTAATGGTAGGGTAATTGAAATCACCCAATATCAGGGTGTTTGGTAGGACCTTCATGTTTTCCAGTGTCTCCAAAAGGCAGAGTGGTGGTCCTGGGTCATGGAGGGTGATCTGTAGCAGGCCACAATTTGCATTGCAGATTTGCCCGATGTTAGTTGCACATGGATGTTCTCAGAGGTATCATGCTGCGCCACTAACCTGGAGGTGTAGGTATCCTTGATGAATATGGATACACCCCCTCCTTTTGTGTTTCGGTCCATGTTCTGTGGCCAAAATGTGTGGTATGAGTTGTAGCCCAGTAGTGCTGTGGTACTCTGTGGAGTCTTGAACCAGGTTTCAGTTACTGCACAGATGTCAACGTTCTTCATACTGAGGAGTGCTTCAAGCTCATGCATTTTGAGATTTAAACTCCTGGTGTTGAGTAGCATAACCCTCATTTTTTTATTTGTGCTGTTTATGGAGGTGGGTTTGACTTTTGAGCCTTGCCTAAAAAAGGCACTATGGGGGCAGTAAGAGCCTTGGCCAGTATTCGAAAGCCTAGGGGTGACAGGTGCAAGCTGTCTCTTGCGAAGCAACGAGGCCTGTCGAGCATGTTGTCCCAGGCTGACAGACACTGGATCCCCTTTGAATGACACCAGAAGATTAGCCAATTGCTGAAATTGATAATTTTTTCTTTATTCTGTGGTATCATTCTTGGTGAGAGCAGGATGCTACTCAAGGTCAGGGTCATACCTGCCTGGGCTACATGATCAGAGAGCTCTTCCATGTCTCTTTTCATGTAGTCCAGGGAGGTACGTCTCAAGCCATTCACTCCAACATGGACAATGACAGAGTCATAGTTGTACTTGTTGTGGAGTGACTTGAGTGTATGTGTTATGTGGCGGATCCTGGCACCCGACAGGCAACTGACTGTAATTTTCTCCTTGTTCAGCCTGGTGAGTGGGACATCAGTGTGCCTGACTATAGAGTCACCTATGACCAAAGTGATGGGTACGTTGTCTTGCCTTAGGGGCTGTTGTTGGGTGGCACACTGGTGTTGTGAGCTATGTGACACTTTGGTTGTGATTGGTGTTTGTTTGCATTTCAGCTCGGAGGTGCTTGTTGCTTGGGCAGGTTACTGTTAAGGGCCTCCACATATGTGGGTTTAGTGTTGCTATGTGTGGGTGTTGGTGGTGTGGGTTTAGAAGGGCTATGTATTGCTTGAGGTGTAGTGTGGGGGTTAACTTTCTCCTCTTAACTGTCTAGCACAATCTTGGGTGGAGAGAGCTTTGCTTCCACTTTGGCTATGTAAGTGCATCTCTCGCAGGTTGTAGTGTTGGGTGGTAGGAGGAGAGGGTTGTCTGTGTACACATAAAACATATACCACTTAGAAATGCTAACAACCTTTTTCTGGACATTTTCCTTTACTTTATTATTGTCACCCTAGTGTCACTGTAGGTTGGAGAAAGGGAGATCCCTAAATATAATTAAACTGACTCTTTCTCTGAGATGCCACAATCTCAAATTAAGCACTACACAGTAAAATATAACCTATGTACATCATTACAACATTTAGCTGTCAAACAGACACAGTGGAACACAGCTCTGTGCAAATGTGCTTGAGAAAATACACCCCAGATTTTTAGGACTGAACACCTTAAGGGAAATGTGAAACAATGCCTAGCAATGAGGATGAAGCAAGAAAGACAAGTTGTATTCATGTTGCGAAAATTATACCTTTAGGGTCTTACAAAATGGTCCTCTTTCTGCTGCCTGACACCAAAAATAATAATATTTTAATGACATGTCAGAGACATTATAAGAAGATAAAATCACTAATACGTCTGGTATATGAAATTCTAGACCTGAAGGGAAAAGTCCTGCCAAGGCATATGACATAGCCCTTTTAAATAATTTAACAAAAAACAAAAGTAGTGGGTTTTTTTTGCTGCATTTGACAAAGACTGGTAATTTAGAGTAAAACAAATAGATAATGTATATATTAAACTCATTTAACGTACCAATATACCAATACAGATGTAGAAAAATTTCAAGCGTTTGAACATGAGTCCGTTATTTATCTTTTGGCTGTGAGGAATTGATATCCAAAGAAAGAAATCTCCTTGAAACATTTTTTAATTGCAGTTGACTTTAGAAAATAATATATGTTATGTGATCCTATCTCGCCTACATTCTGAATGATGGGTTCTATGCCAAAGAGCGAAGTCTCTTATTGGCTGAGCTTACTATATCCCAGGATGCACCACTACCAGTCCCCCAGATCTCGTTTGCCGCTTCCCTGCGAAGACGTGGTCTCGAGCTGGCTGGGCTGAGTAGCTTTTATTAACTACTTTTCTGTCAGTTTTTGCTGTTTTTTGGTCACAAAAGCTGTTTTAAGTTGGTGAAAATTGTTGTGTGTGATTGGGTTGAGTTGTTTTCGGCCCCACTAACATCCAGGGCCTTCCCGGTCAACCTTTGAAAACTTTTCAGGGTCTCAAGTTTTTAGTAGTTTAGAGTTCCCTGTCATTTACTGCTAGTGTTTGTGTTAAACTATAACTGCAAGCTTAGATTTACCACAAGCGAATCTATAGTTGTTTAATTTCCTGTCAAAAAGTTGTTTAACATCATGTCTCAAACTCCTAGGCCTTCGGGCTTTAAAAAATGTTCGAAATGTGGGTTTAAGATGTCTATTACTGATGATCATTTGCTTTGTGTATATTGTCTAGGGGCAAAGCACTTGCAGGAGTCATGCAGCGTATGTCACGCTTTTTCCTCACGGGTCCTCCAGGAGAGGAAAAATAAATTGATTCTTAAGGGGTTAATTAAACCCTCTTTTGAAGAAGCCTTAGCATCCTCTCCGGCTCCGGCCAAAAAGAAAAGGGCTTCGGTTCCGACCAGTCCGTCGGATCCGACTGCCAAGAGACCTAGGCAGGCCTCTCCTTCGGCTCCAAAGACTTGAGCCGAGGTTGAACGGTCTGCCTCGATGCCACCAGTATCGACTCCTCTGGCGAGCCGATGGCTGGGGCATCGAGAGGCGGGTCACCTTCGTCGGCTCCACTGCTCTCGGAGCCGACAAGGGTCGCCCGCTCAGACACTTCCTCCTCGGCGAAGTCTACCTCGCACCGATGGAATCTGCTGTGAGTATTCCTCGGCGCCGATACTCATCGAAGCCGGGTCCCCTAGCCCTTTGGGGCCGATGGAGAGGCCTTCTCGAACCCGTTCTGTTTCCTCTCGGTCTCGAGGATGTCGGATTCTGATATAGACAGGGTGCTCCAAAGACTGTTCCAGTCCCCAGTCTTCCAAAAATTTGTTTCGGTTCCGACCCAGCTGGTTTCGAGCCGATGACCTTGGCCCACCCGTTGCCATTCCTCCTCCGACCGCTTCAGCTGAGCAGGTGCTGTTGGAGCCGGTGGAGATTTCAGGGTCGGCTCCGACCCTTACTCCAACCCGGCCTCGGGTCCGAAGCTTAGGACTTCTTCGGCTGGACCCGGGGTGATGTTTGGGACCTATGCTTTGGTTCCGAGCCTCCCTCGGTGCCGACTGCGGGACTTCCGTCGGCTATCACGGCTCCGGAGTCCGGACACTCCCAGGATTCTGGGGGTCCGGCTTTCAGGGCCATGAGGAGTGCCTTGGCCAAGTCCTCTTCGGCCATCTCCCCCCCCTCTGCTGACGAATCAGTGCTCCTCAAGGCCTTTGGGGCTCAGCCCTCCGCCTCCTGGGTGTCTCCGCCTTTCGACGAGCTTCTGGATTTAGTTTGTCAAGGGTGGAACATCCAGATACTGTGGAACCAGTCCCTTCTCGTCCAAATAAATTTTTATCTGCTCCCCCCGAGAAGGAGTTCCTTACTAAAGGCGTGGCTGTAGATGCCATGGTGGTGGCATCTGCTACACAACAGGTTTACCAGCACCTTCCCTGGGCGTGGAGACTGGGTCTTTGGCAGTTCCCCTGTCCGTAGCCAGCGGAGCCCCGAGGTTACCCCAGTGGGGTTCCTCCTCCTGAGGGTTCTTCGGAGTTGTCTTCAGAGGAACCTCCAAGGAAGAGATCGTGCAAGAGGAAGCACGTGGACTCCCCCGAGTCTATTACATCGGACACTGATATGGATGATGCGGAGGGGTCCCCGAAGTCGTCCTCGGATGATGTCTCATTTGCAGACATCTTAGAGATCCTCAAACAACGAGGCGGCTGGATATCCAAAACGTGGCAGAGGCTTCAACGTCCATCCATCCTCCTAATAAGGAGTCTAGGAGTATGGATAGGCCCTGACTTCAGCGGCCTTTACCTTAAGGTCTCTGAATTATTTGGCACATTTTACCAGGCTTCAGAGGGATCTGGTCAAGGAGTTGTCAGATTCCCTCTCGGGTAACCTACCTGAGCAGCTAGCCCAGTCCGTTAGCTCTCAGTTGGCTATCCTTACGTCAATTTCTAACTCGTCCATGAGGCTCATTTCCTATGCGGCAGGCACAGGCGTGGCTCTACGACAAGCCTGGCTCCGCTTGTGTCAGTTTGCGGAGGCCTTCAAGTCTTCCTTCCCTTTGATGGGTCCTCATTGTTTGGACCCAAGGTGAAAGACACCCTTACCCGCTGTGAGCAAGAGGGAAAACGTTATCTGCCGTAGGTGCCCGTTATTCCACTCCCTTCGGCCTTACCCCAAGGCTAAAGGAGGGAAATGTGGTTCAAAATCTAGTTTTTCTCCCAACAGCAGGAAGATTCCCGTCCAGAGGCAGAGGGCGGGAAATTTTTCAGGGAGACGCCGTCCCAGAGGCGGCAGAGGGCCCCGCAATTCTGGAGACCCTTGAGTCCTTTCGTGGCTCTTCAGCCTCCCACACGTCATGAGGGATTGCCCGGCTGTGCTGCTCGAGCCAGTCGGGTGTCGTTGCCAAGCACCTAAATGCCTGGGAGTCAATCACTCAGGACAGATGGGTGCTTCGGATCATTGCCGGAGGTTACACCATCCCATTCAAATACTCACCCCACCGTCCAAGAGAATCCCGGACCCACCACCCAGTCAAAGGGAAATAGCAGCCGCAGAAGCTTTAAAGCTGCTAGAAAAGGAGTCATCCAACCGGTCCCCACAGACCAGATCGGATCAGGAAATTACTCCAGGTTCTTTTAGTGCCAAAAGACAGGGGACCTGAGACCAATATTGGATCTCAGCAGACTGAACCAATCCGTCACGAAACCAAATTCGAATGGTCACGTTACAATCCATTCTTCCGTTGTTGGAGAAGGATGTTTGGATGTGCTCCATAGACCTCAAGGACGCCTATTATCACATACCGATATATCAGGCGTCCAGAAGGTATCTCAGCCTGGGAGTCAGTCATTACCAATTTTGTGCTCTGCCCTTTGGTCTCACCACAGCCCCAGGGTGTTCACCAAGTGTTTGGCAGTAGTGACGGCTCACCTGAGAAGTCTTGGATTCCAAGTGTTTCCCTATCTCGACGACTGGCTCCTGACTGCCACCACCAGGCATCTACTAATGGACAACCTCAAAGCCACCATCTCCCTGGGTGTTTCCCTAGGGATTACATTCAACTGGTCAAAGTCTGTCTTGCTGCCCTCTCAACGCATAAAGTTTATAGGAGCAGAGATAGACTCAAGATTGATGCGTCTTTCTTCCTGCCGAAAGGATCCGAACTTTACAGGGCCAAGTTCAAGCTCTAATCTCGAGATCCAAAGCCCCAGCCAGGATGGTCCTACAGGTTTTAGGCTCAATGTCTGCCACGGTTCTTTTAGTTCCTCTAGCAAGATTACACATGAGGATTCTTCAGTGGCTCTTGTCAACTCAATGGTCCTTTCAGGATCTTCCCTCAGTCATCACATCATGATTACGGAAATATGCAAAGGGACCTTCGCTGGTGGCTTCAGACATCCAACTTGGATCAGGGAAAACCCTTTGTTCTGCCCCCTCCCGTGGTTACCCTGACGACAGATGCCTCCCAGATAGGGTGGGGGGCATTGTCTGGGCAGGCTAGTTCAGGGCTCCTGGCTTCGGACGAAGCTCTTCTCCACATCACCGTGTTCGCGATGAGGGCTGTACTTCTATCCCTACAGGCCTTACAGAAGTTTCTTCCTCAGCGCATCATCGCCATCCACACAGACAACATGTCGGTGGTTTGGTATCCGAACAAGCAAGGAGGGACCAGAGCATACCCCGTTTGCAGAGAGGCCATGAGAGTGTGGGAATGGGCTGTAGCTACCAACCGCTTCTTGGTAGCGACCCACATCCGCCGAAAGTCAAATGTATTGGCGGACAAATTAAGCAGGACAATTCTCTCTCCTCACGAATGGTCTCTAAACCGCACAGTAGCAGCCCAGGTTTTCAACAGATGGGGCTATTTGCAACTCCACAAAACACCAAGTGCCAGAGGTTCTTCTCCTTGATTCCACATCAGGAAGTACCAGCCATGGATGCTCTAGCACAACCTTGGCCAACAGGGCTACTTTATGCCTTCCCTCCAATTCCACTCCTTCCAAAAGTTATTCAAAAAGCTTCTCAACTGGGGTCTTCAATGATTCTGATTGCCCCATACTGGCCTCGTCAGATATGGTTTCCTTACCTGAAAAAGCATGCAGTGGACGATCCGTGGACCTTAGACCTGATCCCGGATTTGCTAATCCATCAGTCGGGACATTGGCATCAGTCCCTTCAATCTCTAAAATTGACAGCTTGGCTCCTCCACTTCCAACCTTAGTTAGAAGGCACACACTAGACCCGGAAGTTGTTCACATTTTATCTTGCCCACAAACCCACCACTAACAAATTGTACCTCAGTAAGTGGAAGAGGTTTGCTATCTGGGCTCAACTCAAGGGCTTAGATCCTATCACTGCTCCTGTCCCAGAGGTTTTGAAATTCTTAACATCCCTGTTCAATCAGGGATCTTCTGTTTCAACTATTAAAGTCCAACTAGCTGCTATCTCTAAATTCCATGAATCCACGGATCCTCCTTTGATGAGCAGCAGACTATGCAAAACGTTCATTAAAGGTGCCAGTCTGTTAAGACCACCAGTTTTCATCCTGCACCTCCGTGGGATCTTGATTTGGTGCTTTAACATCTCCCCTTTGAACCGGCTGCTACATGCGAATTAAAATATCTGTCTTGGAAAACGGCATTCTTAGTGGCTATTACCTCTGCAAGAAGAGTCTCAGAGCTTCAAGCCCTGTCTGTTAAACCACCATACTTGATTTTCCACAAGGATAGAGTATCACTTAGGCCTAATCCATCCTTTGTCCCAAAGGTCTGTTCTAGTTTCTGTCTTCAACAATCTCTAGAGCTACCAGTTTTCTTTCCAAAATTCTCTAATGAAGCAGAATACACTCTCCATAAATTGGATGTTCACAGGCAATTACGCTTCTATTTAGACAGGACTCAGCAACTTCGTAAGTCAGACCAGTTGTTTGTGTCCTTCTCAGATAATAAATTGGGCCAAACCATTACAAAAGCTACTATCTCAAAATGGATCAGAGATTGCATAACTCAGGCCTATTCTTCTTCGAATAAACAACTTACATCATCTGTCAAAGCCCATTCTACCAGAGCTATGGCTACTTCTATAGCCTTTCATTCCAAGCTCGCTATATCGGAAATTTGTGCTGCGGCTACTTGGTCCAACCCGCACACTTTCATTTCCCACTACAAATTGGATGTGGCATCTAGAGGACGAGCTTCATTTGGTTCCACGGTACTCAGGAGTGTTTTCCAGTGAGCCACCCAGGATTCAGGTGCTAGGGACGCTGTCCCATCATTCAGAATGTGATCACATAACATCTTTTAGTTATGTACTCACCATAACTTCAGATGTTTGGGATCCATCTCGCCACATTCCCTCCTTCCCCTGCCTTGCAGATCAGAAGAGATTGAACGGTTTTGAGTTCCACTGTTTTTATCTTGTTTCATCTGACGATGTTATATAAGCAGGGTATGCATGTGTGCATGTATGCGGACAAACTAGATCTGGGGGACTGGTAGTGGTGCATCCTGGGATATAGTAAGCTCAGCCAATAAGAGACTTCGCTCTTTGGCATAAGCGAGCCGGATCGGCTCCGAACCCATCATTCAGAATGTAGGCGAGATGGATCCCAAACATCTGAAGTTATGGTGAGTACATAACTAAAAGATTTTTGTGGTAGCATGCCCTACACATCATCTATGCCTGCATCTCCTACTAATCCATTCTAATTCCAAAGCCAAAAATACTCTAGATTTACTAGAACATTCAGTGACAAGATCTTTTTGAGGGAGGTGTTTGATCTTGTGGCTCTCAGATAAATGCCTTACGTTTTCCATTAGTTAGCAAAGCAGTTAGTGAAATAAGGAACACATGCTAAGTAATTTTATTCCTTCTCCTGTTAACTGATTAATAGTGCTATTTGGAAAAGGAAGACAATATTTTTTTTATATCTGAGACAAAATAAAATCCTTTGGCAACTGTTGAGGACAACAGGGAGATCTTTTTATTTCATCTTGATCTTTGTGTATATCCCTCTCATCCTCCCCTTTCCCCATCTACCCCAGTGATATTACTGACATTATTACCTTTATATCATACTTTTCTGGCATAACTTTCTAGAACATTTGGGCTTTAATTCCATGAGTGAGATACATGCTGCAGCTGTAGCTGCAAGTATGCCATTGAAGACATGATTAAAAAGAGCAAAAGTGGGAATCCTGCAGTAGATGTGGGACAACAGTTTGACTGAGTGAGTTTTGAAGAGCAAAATTATGCATGGCAGGTATGAAGACCCAGATACTGGAGATGAAATTTAAAGTGTGTAAATGCTGTCAAACAAGATAACTGCTCAGGCACAGAATTCAGGGACATTTCAAGGTCAGGATGCTGTTAGACTAATGAAAAGATGCAGGCTGGCAATGAAGTTATGTAGAGGAGTTCACACAGTATGCTACTGGGAGACTAAGGAATTATGTATAAGAGTAGACAGGAGATGCTATGTGGAGAGTACGGAGTACAGATGTGTACCCGGTTGAAAGTGTGTGGGTGAACAAAAAAGAAGACATAAGGAGCACTGGAACAAAAAGGACAGAATAGGAATGTTACAGTAAAGGAATGTATTTGGTAAGAGGTATATATGGGGTTGTACTCAATGGCTGCTGGGGATGATAAGGAAGAAGGCATCTGGACCACCTTGCTCAAGAGAGAGCTTAATTAATTGCCCATAGTGAGTGCATAAGTGGATTACATTGTGATAGAATTTAAAAAAAGTTAACAGCTTTGGATTCTGATCCTGGTTTGATGCTGCATTTCCATAGGAAGACAAGACTGAATGTTTAGCACTTGAACAAGACGTGTCCTGCGGATTTAGCCTAATTGGTGCAGTGCCTGCAACAGTTTTACATCTTGACAACCTGCAGAAGAGATAAATCAGACTGTGGAACCTGCATCTTTAAATACCCTAATGTACAGAGTTCATTGAACAAACAGTAGCAAGAATGTGGGATATAAAGGCCATACTTACTAAACAGTAGTATATTAGAAGCTAAGCAAAAAAAAAAAAAAAAATGTGCAGCACAAAGCAAGATGGAATTTCTTCAGAGAGCTTTCCAAATTAATTTACATTTTACTGAAGTAGCTTGCTTACTGGGACTGTATAAGATATATGAAAATGTTACTCTATAGACAGAGAAGCTAATTTTAAATAGGGTATATTAAGTGCTCCTATCAGAGGCTGGGACCTGCTTTACTCCTTGAAAAATTCTGGTAAAATCTCTCTCTTTTATTTTTGCAGGAGAAACCTGAGTCAAAATTAAGGAAACCTTGTAAAATTCTGTTAGTGTAAAATTCTGAGGTATATTGTGGGGATCAGTCAGGGAGTACTAGAAGTAAGTAAAGCATTTATCTTCTATGTTTAAGCTGCATGAAGTACGTACAGTTTCAATTAATTAGCCCAGAAAACTGTTTTTACAAGGTGTAAATAATACTTGTACTACAACAGAACATTTTATTTATTTGTTTGACATTTGTTTACCTGGGAAGGTCTGACTGGGCCAGAAAGTGCCCAGTTTCAGCGGAGGCCAGTGGAGAAAAGCACTATAATCACAATCTTTCAAAAATCAAGTAATGATATTTAAGTCACAAAGTATTATGTTGCACTATAAAACATCAAGTACAGATATTTTAATTCACAAAGTATCCTGTTACACTGCAAAACATGAGTGAAAAATGTTGTAATGAGAAAACAGAGAGAATATGTTTCATAGTAGAGTGCAATGAAAAACAACAACACGAGCTGGTGAAAATATGTGATGATAAGCTCAATACTCATGTTACATAGATTATTATGTGATAAATGAGGCCTGAGACAATTCTAATAAGATATTTAAAGAGGTATCAGAGAGTACATGATTAGAGACAGTGAGGGGAAACTGAGTGATGTCTTAGTGTGAGAGATGGTGCTCATATTATGATTATAGAAGAAGAAGGATGGAGAGAAGCAGATTATAAGAAGAGTGCAGGGTAGGATGCTTTCAGGTAGTTTAGAGGAAAGGGAAAAAGAAAGAGGTAGAGGAAAGGTCTGCAGAGCTGAAGTGGATAAGGTATGGTAGTGGGAAAACAAAATAAAGGAGTGGATTAGGAGGCCGGAGAGGATTGTAAAGTGTGATCTAGGTTAAAGGGAAAGTGAAGTATAGTGAGTAAGTTCATCCAGGATTGGCACAGGAGCAGGTCCAAGATTCTGTAAGGTATTGTTTTAGGGAGAATTTAAAGGTGGGTAGGTTAGAAATAGTTCTGGTGGACAGAGGCAAGGAGTTAAATTTTTTGCTACTGACTATGAGTATAGGCTTTGTCCAGGGGATTTATTTGGATTATTTATGGTGAGAAGTTGTTTGTCTTTAGATCTAAGAGTTCTTTTAAGGAGATACATGTTGATTAAAGGGGTAAGAGCTAGGAAGGCTAATGGTTGTGTATGATTTTATAGATTTTTATAAGGTGAATGTAGGAGAGGTGGAGGGGGAGTTCCAGCCAGCTAAGGGTATGCAGAGCTTTACAGTGATAGATAAAGGAAGATGAATTAGTAGCAAACTTGGCAGTTTTGTTGTAGCAGCTTTCAAGTTTGTTTTTTTATGGATAATTGTAAATAAGTTAGAACTCGTGCTCTATAGAGTAGGGAGGGCAGAAGGTAGGTTTTGGCTAGAATATTTTTGTGGGTGTGCTCAGAAAATAATTGTTTCTGTATAATATCCTTAGTTTTTGATGGGTTTTCTTGATGCTACTTTGGATGTGGATGTCAAATTTAAGATTATCATCTATTATGACTCCTAATAGTTTGGATGGTGGACTCATTCCAATTGCAGTGCCATTTGCTGAAAAGATTTTGAAATACGCTTTGTTAGAGGTGTGAGTTTTTGGAATAAGGAAGAGGAGTTTATTTTTTTGGGGGTTGAGTAAGAATTGTGCTCTTGTACACCAGGTTTCAATGGAGATAGCAGTTTGTTGAGTGATTTCTTGAATGTGAGTTAAGCTGTTTGAACAGATGATGGTAGAGTCATCTGCATATTGAAACAAGGTGCCTTTACAAGAAGATCAATATAGGTTATGGCTAAAAATATTGAATAGTAGAAGGCCAAGGATGGGTCCTTGTGGGACTCCTGTGATAGTGGGAAGGTATGCAGAGATGGATCCTTCCCAATTTCCAGCTTGTTAGCTGTTGGCAAAGTAGCTAGAGAATCATTGAATAGTTGGAGATTGTAGACCCAGGGTGGAAAGTTGATTGAGGAGTTTACTGTGAGAGACCATGTCAAAGGCTTTTGATAGATATAGAAATACTGCAGATACAAGCTTATTAAAGTTGATAGTAACACAGTGGAGGTACTGAGGTCTGGCCTAAATCCATGCTCTGTGTATTGGTGATTAGTTTATTTTGTAAGAGATAATAGAGAAACTGTTGATGTATACATCTTTCAAGGATTTTATAGAGGGAAGAGAGTTTGGCTATGAGACAGAAATTTGTAATGTCACTGGAATTACCTCCTTTATGTAAGGGGATAATATGCACCATTTTCCACAAGTTAGTGACACAGGATTCTGATACTGATCTATTAATGAGAATGCTAATTGGGTATGCTATTGCATCTGCAGCTAGATTTAGATATTCTGTAGGAAGATTGTCGGCTGAGGAGGAAGAAGATTTTAGTTTATGTAAAAAGATGTTATGGAAATTTTAATAATCTGAATTTGTGAAGCTTATGAATGATAAATTGAATTAAATTGAGGCAGAAGGTCACTAGTGAGGAGTACCACAAGCTTCTGCAAGCAGCAGAAGGCAAATGGAGCTATTCTGTCTGTTTCACCATAACATGACCCAAAGAGATAAAGCAGCACTTACATTAATAAACATTAATGACTGCTGCTTGATAGCTGGGTATGTAAGAAAAGAAATCATAATTACATATTTAAATTCCTCATGTTTATTCTTGCTGGTCTTTCTGGGGCAAAGTTGATGTTAGCATTTTTCTGTTTACAGTAATTATGTCCTTTTCTGCTTAGCATCTAGGTCTCTCTTAATTTGCTTTCTTTTGTCATTGTATATAAAAAGATCGTGCAACATTTCAGTGATTCCCACTTATTTGTTTTATAGTATTGTGCCATTTTCTATGTTTTAACTGCACATTTCTGTGATTATGAAACACTAGCACCTTTGCTATTGACATTGTATGTGCTCTTTGGCTTCATAGGTTCATTGATTTTTACTAAGCTTCTAGCCAATGAGTCCTTCTAAGCTAAGCCGCATCACCCAAAACTAGTTGGAAAATAAAAGTGTCCCCCATTAAGCAGGTTTTCTTCACACATTCCAGTAAAAATTTGTCATCATTATTTCTGTTATCAGGACTGGTTTTAAAGGTTTTTAGGGAAATACTCTGGCAGTATTTTCCAGAAATGGGGAATATGTTGTCAGGCTAGCTGGTGTACTGCTGATGTGGTGGTATAAGGTTAAACCTCTAGAGCAGGGGCTTGCTTTATCACCAGCTGCATTGAGAAGAAGGAGTGCCAAGAGTGCTAGATTGTTCATAGCATGGAAGGCTACGAAGAGAACACCCATCAGGGGTACATATGACAGTGAGTAGAGAGACAGGGCTTTAAGTCTATTAGAGTAGTTAAGTTAGGCTTTGTCTAATTTATTAAATTATGTAGAGGGGATAACTGCCTGGTGGCAATACAACATATACTGGTTTAGGGTGATGTTCTATGTGAGCCCTGCTTAGTATGTGAATTTTCAAGGCGTTAACATAGATGATGCATGAGGTCATCAACAAGCCTTATTTGGAGGTTTGCACAAGTACAGCTTTGCTCTATGTGGTTTATAAATTCAGTTTGAACTAAGTAGACTGATTTTCAGGGAGCGTGAGGTGCTGCTAGTGACAAGGAGCCCCTGCAGCTGACATCCTTGTGTGACTCCAGTTTATTAGGCTTTTTGGTAGCCTGCCTGGGCTTGGCAACCCTGTATATACAAAATGTCTACTAGTGCAAATATACTTTGCAGTCTCTTTAAATTTAAGAAACTGATGACACTCCATGTTTACTAGAGGTTGAAATTATTTTAGTTTTTACCTATATTGATGAGTTTATGCATGCATAGTTTAGACAGGGGAGTTTATCCATGTATATTTTGGAGTAGGGAGTAAGGTGAACAAGTTGGAGACGTGGTTGGGCCATATCTGAATTCCCAACTCTTTCTGATGATTGGTTCCTTCTTCAATGGTTGGTATCATGGTGAAGGCACTTATCAGTGGACTTGTTTTATGTCTCACAATGGGATAAGAGGCAAATTCAGCATTAGGTCTACTTTAAATTTAATGCACCTGCTGGTTCTGATTCCATTATGGTTCTTCCTCCCTAGTTCTGTACAGATAGGTGATGATCTGTCCTCATTCATATATTATTAATAGATCCTTAAGTAACAAAGTAGGTACTGTGTATGTGGAACCAGCTTGCATACTGCTTTTAGGAACTGTCACCACTTAGAATATAATGCCAGTCTCTCTCCCTACCCTGTTAGTAAAGCCAGGTAGGCAGTGCGGGATACTGTTCACACCTTAAAATCATCACAACTTACTACCTGGGTGTATGGTGATCTAACAGATAGTGCTGTGTTAATAATGTGGAAAATTATTTTTATATTTATTTTATTTACATTTTGTTGACCAGATCAGTCCCACTAGGCCAATGACCTCTTTTTAGGTGAGACCCAATGTAGTAGTCATACTAACTATGGGAAATTTGACAGGGAACCAGGGACCTTTGCCTTTTCTTTTCAGTTAGTGCAGTGGGTTCTTTTACATCCACTTCAACTGCCACCAGATGGAGGCCTCAGTTTAATGTCTCACCTGAAAAATAGCATGCTCAGGAGTGCAACACCCCTACTTCAACATCTTAGATTTCCTAATTCCTTTATCTTCAAGTGTCAGTTGTTATACACATCCCACTGCCTGGATATACTCTAATGGTATACTATTCAAACCAGGCAAACCACATATGGGGATGAGGCAAGGATGCCCATTGTCTGTGTTACTATATCTCCTTGTAACAGAGATATGTATACAATACCTGAACAGGAAGCTGGTACATTTTAAGATATACCTTTAGTGACAAACCCACTCTGACCTTGATTTGTGGTTGATTATATAGTATGGCTATCCAACCTAGGGATGAGCTATGATAGGGTAATTGCAGAATTTAAATTTTTGGAAACTTTCACTGATCTCCAAATTAATACCCCCTCCAAAGTTGCTGTTTATTTTACTCACCAAGACAGACACCACCTTTGCACTCTAGTTGTGAAAATAATCAATAAAATCTAGTTTCTGAACGCACTTATCTGGGCATCAGACTAATAGCCAACCCTGCACTTATTCTTGATACCAACGTAAATCTTTGTTTCTTCTTATTTCAGGTAAATTAACCTGTTAGAAGAAATCCTTTATACCCTCCTTGATGAAAATACAAGTAATACAAATATTTCGTTTACCCAAGATACTTTTTCTAATGAGGCACTTACCTCACATGTTCAAATCCAATTACCACAAAAAAATACAAGCCATTCTCTTTAATTTTATTTGGGATAAATCTTATCCCAAAGTAAGCAGATTTAAACTAGGTCTACTGAAATTATGGGGAGGTGTGTCTACCCATTTTACAAAGGTATAATGAGGCAGTTGCTAAATGCCAGTTTGTTTGCATCATACTTCAGCCCTCTCCTGTTTGATTGCTAATGGAATTTGCAATGATAGGAAAAACAAGATGGACCAAGTCTGTCTCTGAGGCAGACAAGATCTGGGATCCCAGAGGATGGGAAAGGTGGGCAATTAATAATGTATGCAAATGGGGAGACAGGCTAAAATAAGTGAGCTCCTAAAAATACTTTTGAGTTCAGAAATAGATGATATAATTGGGGAATCACAATACTGGAGCAACTGAGTCAACTCTGACATTCTCTTAATCATAGACATTTGGGAATAGAAAAACAATAGATACAATTGTTCTCTAATTTAAAAGCACTTTTCACTAATTGCAGATATCTTTTGTGGCAGTATTTAGAGTTACAGGTTTTCCTATGGGAAAGTAAACCCTGGAATTTATTAAAGAAGATGAATGTCTTAAGTTTATCAAAGAGGAGGAAGTGAATATAATGGCATAAAAGACTAACTAAAGAACCAACCACTTTTCGTGGGCATGAATTCCAGGGACTCCCTACATCACCAAGGAAACCACTGAAAAGTGGGTAACAATTGACTGTGTCACCCCTTGAATTTCCTTTGGGTTGCCCTTCTTAAATTTTTATTCTTATTCCTTCATACCTGTTTTCCACCAATTGATATATTTAAGTTACTGCATCAATGACATCTCTACCCATGAAAGCTATTTGAGTGGGGCTTAATCAGAGCAAACTGTTGCTGGCATTGGGATACCACTAATGCAAACTATTTATATATATATATATATATATATATATATATATATATATATATATATGTATATGTAGTTTGGTCATGCTCCATAATTCCGACCAGGTGACAGATTATTATAGAGGCTTGAGGGTGGGCAACAAAGTTACATCTATCATATCATAGACATCTCAGTTTCTGTCTATTTGGAAATAGCAATAATAATGTATTTGCCTTTCTGTCACATGTCAAATGGACTAGCCTTATCTGTTTCACATTCATTGGTTTCCATTTTTAATAATGAAAAGAATTCCATCCCAGTGCTGTATGCATTTTTTACCTTATACCCATTGCTATTCCATTTTATAACCACCTAATATTGATTGAAATGATTGTAAATCTTGTTGCAGTGTATTCTTGCATCCTTTGAATATTAATGATAATTTCGTTTATTATCAACAGTGGCAAAGTTTTTATTTCCTAATCTGATACATTTCTGTGTATCGTGACCTGATTATTCATAAATGATAGTTATTTGGTAAGATACTTTGTTTCAGATGTTGACATTTGTAAAATAAGTGTGAGTAGATTAGTTAGAAATGTTTCCCTTCAATTTGTGATTAGAGCAATATATGTTTTATAGACTTAGTTAAAATTTAATTTAGAATTAAAAGTAAAATTAATTTTCTGTTGGAATAACCAAGCTAATATTTTGTAAAATTTAGTCGTGGATAATTGGTTATATTGCTTATATAGTGAGAAATGTTTTCTTTTTTTTGTGTTTTTGTTTGCAAAGTTTATGTGAGTTCAATAAATAATTATCTGGTTTAAAAAAAGGAAATTGTAGGTCTCTATGTCCCTGGGTCATTATACTGTGAAAGTTTACTGTGATATTTATTGTTTTTCTGCACTTCTTTTGAGTTTTAAAATTGCTTTTTAAACTGTAGTAAGGGCTGTTATTCTGCACTGAAATACATTGTATCTAGTGATTTGTTAATTCCAGGCATCTGTCTTGGACTCCAAATCAGTGTTTTTACATTAAGATGGTCAAAGTCTGCACTCTTTTGGCAGGAGAGGGCTGATTTCACTTATCTAAGCTGGGAATTGCTGGTAGAAAACTCTTTGTGTGCTTACCTGATTGGCCTTTGGGCATAGTTAGTGTAAAACTTCCTTTTTTCTGATTGTATATAAGCCTTGCTTTTATACGAAGCTGTTCTTCATGCAGCAGTGGTTAGTAGAGTAATAAACCACACCTGGGTGTGGGTAATGCTGGATTTACCCATGGTTGGTGTGGTTTGGTCATGAGGGCGAAGCCCGAGTGGCCAAACAAAGCCAACCGTGGGTAAATCCAGCATTACCCACACCCAGGTGTGGGTTATTGCTATTATACAATGACATTATTTAAGAAAAAAAATAATTATTTTTCTTAAATAATGGCATTGTATAATGCCTCCTTGCTGCCCTTCCGCAGCTGTCTGGTATTCTGTGGCAGTTCTGATGTACTGCGTACATCAGAGCTGTAGACAAAAGCAACGAAGAAAGCAAGATCTCCGTTGCTTTTTACAAACTGTTTCGCTATGTTAAAGGAATTTAACATAGTGAGATAGCGTTAAAAAAAGCAACAGAGAATCTCCTTTGCTTTTTTTAAAGCTGTCTCGCTATGTTAAACCCATTTAACATAGCGAGACAGTTTTGAAAAAAGCAATGGAAAAAGCAAGATCTCCGTTGCTTTTTACAAACTGTCTTTCTATTTTAAAGGAGTTTAACATAGCGAGACAGCTTTAAAAAAAGCAACAGAGAATCTCCATTGCTTTTTTTAAAGCTGTCTTGCTATGTTAAACTCATTTAACATAGCGAGACAGTGTGAAGCAACAGCGATCTTGCGTTCTCCGTTGCTATAAAAAAAGAGTTATAGTAATGGAAAAGGTCCGGGTGACTGGACCTTTTTCCATTACTATAACTGATTTACAACATGCATGCTGACCAATCAGTGTGCACGTTTTTGAATATTAATGGGGGGTCGTTGTATAATGGTGCTTTTTATATACGCAATCACTTGAATTTGACATTTTCCTATAAAAAAACACCTTGAAACTCTACCTCATTCCTCTGGTACTCGTGGGACAATTAGTTTGTGCAGTGAACAGCACTTACACATTTAGGACTATTTAGGCCTGCATTTCCTTATCACAGCACCCAGGACTATCGCTGCTCAGACAGCATCTGCTGTAGGTGCTGGGCAGCATTGCTGGTTAGGTTAGCAGATCACATCAAGGAAGCACCCCTCCCCTCCATCCAGTTACAAACATCCTCCACTGCTGTCTCTTGCAAAGCACAGTAGGATATGTAACCATGGATGGGCACTTTCTTTTTACCATCTCTGTTTCTAGCCTGGTGGACATGGGCATCCTAAGGCAATGTAGCAATTGCCTCATGTATACTGTCAGCCACTGTATTCTCAAATAGGCAAATGCAGTATGTAGTTACACATTGCAAATGGAGGCTAGACTCTCACATACAGACACAAAAAGCAGCAAACAGGTTGTCAGCAGCTCACACATGCCACTCACTCTACCTACAAAGGAGCACAGACGTAGATCCACATCTGTGGAAGTGCTCACATGTAACTTACCCAGACTGCAAAGGCCTCTCTGGTCCAGTCCTCAGAAGTTCCATGTGCACAAACAAGACAAATTACTGGCACAACACATAAAGCCACATCTTATTATGTCTCAACTACCAAACCCATAAGGCAAAGCATTCCACAACCCAACATTCTAGTCATAGGAAACTCCATTGTGAGACACACTGATGTCTCCCTTACCAGGCTGGATAAGGAGAAGGTTAGAATTAGTTGCCTGTTAGGGGCCAGGATCTGTCAGGTCATGCTAGCACTAAGGTCACTTACCCCTAAGTACCAGTATGACTCAGTCATAGCCCAGATAGACATGAATTACCTGAGACATACCTCCTTGGACCATATGAAGAAATACATGTTTGAACTCTCAGAATATGTGTCACAGGCAGGTATGAGCCTAGCCCTGATCAGCATTCTACCATCTCCAAGGATGATGCCACTATACCAACAGAAAATGATCAACTATAACAATTGGCTTAACTACTGATGTCATTCCAAACGGGTCCAATATTTGTTAGCCTGGGAGGACATGGTTGACAGGCCACATTGCTTTGCCAGGAATGGTCTTCATTTGTCACTTATAGGCTTTTGGATATCAGCCAAACTTTATCCACCTCCTACAGTGCCCTTCTTTTGGGAATGTCAAGTAGACAAACCTTCCAACACAACAAAAGCTACTCAGGGCAAGCTAAAGTGTTACTGTTCAATGCCAGGAGTCTCAACAAGAAACTGCACTCCCTAGAAGCTCTCCTCACTCTGGAGAATGCTGCCATCTGTGTGGCTATTGAAACATGGTTCAAAGCCACTAAAAGCACTATGTCAGTGCATGGCTACAGTATGTATCATATGTTCCAATCATCCACTGAATATGAAAAAGTAAAAGGCAGAGATGTATCTATCTACATAAAGGATAACTCCACCTCAAGGCTGGTAAAACAATATAACATACGTGAGCTACTCCATCTCCAACTAACCATGGAAAAATTTCATTACCATATTCTTGGTAGCTACAAGTCTGCCAGCATGAACCAAGAAACCCACACACCATATTTGAAGTTTCCTGATTCCCTCACCATCCAGCCCAATACCATATTCATGGGTGTTTTTTAACTACTCCTCCCCCCATTATCTGGGAGGCATACACAACCACTAACATGCAGGCCCACAAATTTCTTGACTTTTTAAATTCAGATGCCCAGGAGCAGCTGGCTTGCACTCCCAAAGGAGAACAAATATCCTAGATTTGGTACTCACAAATATGGGAGAGGACTGCACCCCCCCCCATGTGTGATGTCATCATTGATAAGATCAGATCTCAAAGCAGTGTGCTTGGAAATAAAGGTAAAACTAGACTCCCCATTGGACTTCCAAAACTTTAAGAACTTTTCTAAGGCAAACTACCTCCTATTAAGTGCCAGCATAACTAGATTCCAAGCTCCCCCAAATTCAGAAATCACAGATGCCTATGCAGAGGCATACACAAAAGCGCTGTATGAACTTATAAACAATTGCATAGAAATGTCAGTACCAGACCTTAATAAGTCCGGATCAAATCACAAAAACAAGCCACCCTGCTGGACCCCTGGTATTAATAGGTTGTACAACAAAAGCAAAATGCTCCTGTCAAGAACTAAGAGGGAATGTGCACAACAGGGCAATACGTCCCTCGTTAGTATAAATAAGTGAATTGGGGAACTAGTCAAGCCTCTGAAAGCATATTTTGAGGTAAAAATAGCTTCCTAAGCCAAGGATAACCATAAGGCATTTACAGGTATGTCCACAATCTTAAGGGCAACACCTGGCAATGTGCATACATCAGCTATAGTCAGCTAAAAGATACAGCAAATTTGATGGCCAATAAATTCAGCTCAAGTTTCACTTTCCTATCACCTCCAGTTCTCCCCAAGAAATACCCTCCACCACTGTTTCACCAATTATCACCAAGGAACAGGTTGCTACTGCTTTCTGTAAAGCTAAAAACATGGTTTCAGTTGGGCCCAGTGATATACCAGGTTGCCTTTTAAATAGTCTAACTCAGGACCTATCAAGTCCAAAAAAATGTTTGTTTAACACAGCCTCTGGACCAGCTTTGTCCCAGTAGAGTGGAGAACAGCTACAGTCATCCCTCTGCATAAACGAGGGCCATAAACTGACCTGGGAAATCACAGACCCATAAGTTTGACTAATCGTATTTGTAAGCTCATGGAAAGAATAATCATGGACTTGATAAATAATGACATCGGAAACTTTCACACACTAGACCCAGCCCAGTTTTCCTTTGTCAAGGGCAGGTCATGCCTATGGAATCTATTGGACTTTTTGAGAAAGTCACAAAGGCCATGGACAAGGGCAAAACTGCAAATGCCATCTACATCGGCCTGGCCAAGCCATTTGACATAATTCCCCACTCAGGTATTAAAATACTGGGCATAAATCCCTATGTCACCAGATGGATAGTGAATTGGCTCATGAACAGGACACGTGGTTAAAGTGGGTGAATCCAGTTCCACAAAGACCAGTTACTAGTGATTTGCCAAAGGGCTAAGTGCTGGGACTACTCCTGTTGAGAATATACTTCTCAGATGTCAAGGCCAATGTAGAGGGCCTCTGAATGACAAAGTTTGTCAATCACTGCAAGCTGGGTGGCAGTCATTAAATCCCCAGTGATGTAGATATCCTTCAGGAGTGTCTAAATCAGACAAATGATTGGTGTCAAAGCCATGTCCCAAAACTAAATGTGAAGAAATGCATTATTGTACAATCTGAGAAGTCAAACATCCCCTACTAAATGCAACATTAATAGCACCCTCGTAAGAATAAACTCAGAGGGGAGGGATTTCAGTACACAGATAGATAGTAGCCTGAACTTTGACTGTCATGTGTCCATAGTGATGAGGAAGTCCTTCTATGTGGCACAACTTATAAGTAAAACTATGGTATCCAGAGCCAGGCAAATTATAGCCCCACTCTACCTGGCCCTCATTAGACCAATAATCAAGTACAATGCGTCATTCAGAATGTACTTAACTAGACACTTACAACAGCTAGAATGACCTCATAGGTTCCCCAGAAATAAAATACAGGGTATTAACAACATGTCATATGTGGGTAGACTAAAATCCCCATCGCTTTACTCTTTCTACTACCGACTATCAAGACGTGACCTGTGCCTGATCTGCAAGTCACTCACAGATCCATCCCTGATGGAGCTGCTACACATCCACAAGACAAACAGCATGAGGGTCACCCATTCTAGGGATGTAAAATTAGTCAGTGACTCAAACAAAACATGCTGGAGAGACAGATATGTGTCTGAGTGATTTCCACCCTTTGGAACAGGCTTCCTATGCAGATTAAGCCCTTCTCTATCCCTCTTTAAGAGCAATTTGGATTGATGAATGGGGAATCACAAACTCACACCTGGGGTAACACCTCTGTCCCTTATGGACAGGGGCAATCTGTAAGATTTGTAAATACTCAAGGCATAGACACTAACCCATATGATCCTCTTGTCTCTAGGGGCCATATACTGGGTAGAATTGAGTTATATTGGCTAGGCTTGTAAAGGCTTCTGAGCCATTAGCCCAGCAATCTCCTATGAACTTATGAATCTATGAATGTGATGGAGAACTGGTAAATGCTAAACAACAGACAGATTGAAGGGAACCCAAAGATGGGAAGAGAAGAGAGAAGGGGAGGAGCACCTCCACACGGTCCAGTTGCAATACTTATACAGATTTGGCAGCATTTTGTATGTTTATGTTCTACAGCTGACTGCAGCAAACTACACTGCTGATGCTTTTAAAATTTAATGCTTCGATTATTGTTGAACAAACTATAGAAAATTTTAATTCATTTAAGGAATAAGCAGTATTTTTGCAATATTGCTGTGCCAGACAAAAGGAGCTGAACATATCACAGCTAAAGGGAATGTTAATTTTCCCAGAGGAAAGGTCTACAGATAACAAAATAAGTTAACAGCAGATGTAAAAATACAAAACAGGAAACATCTGGGTTTCTTAGAATAGTTAAGAAGTACTTTTCAGCACCTCTAATGACCACCATTAAAGCAGAGTAAGTATGAGAAATGAGCATCATTTAGAGAAACTTAACTTAGACAACATTTTGATGCACAGTCAGGATAACAACGTTGGTGTACATTTCAGACGTGTCATTTTTAGTTCTTTGCCTTTTGAAGGATTCTTTATAATTTCACCTAGTTAAGGAATGTAGCAACATAATGCATTTGTTATTTTTAGTAGATTCATTGATCTCATAAGTTTGCTTGCATGGTATAAATTTTAAGTTCACACTCACTATATTCTAGTAGTATACAGAATTACTTTTGGCCCCGCTCACGTGTCTCTGTTGTTTACCCGAATAATGTCATTACATAAAGTTCGCACTGGAAAGCCTGCTTGGACAAGTGCAAATAGTCATGTTGTTAAAAAGGCAGATTTCTCAATTAAACAGTATAGACATACAATGACAGAACAGGAAATTAGACATTTACTCTATGTGGAAAGAGAAAAGCAAGTCAAGAGACTTCCATGACAGCCGAATCTTTTTACTTTACTATTTCCCACAAAACAAATAACACACAAGTTAGCTTTTAGGACTGACTGGTTAATGCTGTATATTTGTTTCCAGCTTTCAACTCTTGGCTACTTTTGTCTTCAAATTAATGACAGTAAAACATTCAGATAATACAAAAGAAAACCTAGGGTACACTGAAACTTTTGTATTAATTGAATATGTAGAATAATTGAACATTGTGTTCCCCCTTGAATAAAAATAATTACTTGCTGTTGTGATGTATGGATTTGAATAACAAGTGCCTTCCCAGTATGCCACATCCAGGCTTGTTCCATTAGACTTGTTTGCACTATGTTTGACACAAACTCCTTATTCTGCAAACTTTAGTGCCTTTAAAAAATGCAGAGTTATGTCTTGCTTAATTTATGTAATAAAAGTAATTTAAAATTTGGATGAAAAGTGTGCCATTGCTTGAAACTGCAAGAGACAATTAACTTTCCACGTTATCAACTTATACTCATGAACATTTATTACAGTGGTAGTGGTGCTGCGGTAGCGTTGTTGCTTCACAGCAAGACGTTGTCGCGTTCGATTCTCAGCTAGATCGTCTTCTGTGTGGAGGCATGCGTGAATGGGTGTGCCTTTGTTGAAGGTTGTGTGTCAGGGCTGGTAACTCGGCACGTAAAAATCCACTACCAAACATTAGCGGACCGGAGTTCCGCTGTGGTGACCCCTAATACCCTTTCGGGATAAGCCGAAAGATGCAACAACAACAACTCATGAACATTTATTGGTTTTCCTTTTTTAAAACTGTGTTTCCTTGCTAAGGTAATGAAATGCTGCCTAGCAATTATATAAACTATATAATGTAAGTCCTGCCCAGCAATTATATAAAATAAATAATGTAAATCCTTTTCAGGATTTGAAAACACCCCTTGTGTCCTGTGTCCAGATAAAAATGACACTGAATCATTAGGGTATGTAGAAAAACCATCTTAAAAATGTGACATATTATGCATATAATGTTGGCTTACGTCTAAGAAACTAGATTTTAGAGACCATTTTAGAAAACCACTCATATTTGTGGCATCAGAAATGTGAAAGAATATGAACTGCATGACTGTAACATGATTGAAAACGATTCCATGTGTACCAGGACTGAATAAGACCATGACTTGTTTATTATAGAGAAGAATATAATATATAAGGAATTGCTCCAGTCCTCCCTTTCTTTCTGCTTCTTGCTTGTACAGTCAGATGTTTCATGACAGACAGAAACATATTCATTTTGGATTACAGGGACTGATCCAGTCATACACAGTGCTTTACTTTCTTTGGTGGCCCTGTCACAAACTGTTGTTGATACCAAAGCAAAATTGAAAGGCAGCATGAGTAATGTAATATTAAATGAAACACATAGGAGACAAAAGTGGCACAAAATATGAGCCATTAGTGAGACAGAGAAATAAATAGAAAAATATATGACCAGTATTCATTCAGGGAAATAGCAACATAGTAAAAGAACAACAATTACAGTCGATATCGACTGAAGGAAGGCAGCAGGGTTATATGTCCATATAGCAGCTGTCAGTGGTTATTTACAGAGACAGACAGTCCTTTATAACTAATTTGACTGTTTTAATTCTAAGGTAATAAGTACAGTATAACGTTTCATTTAAATAGGTAAGTATAACACATTTTAGAGGTAAGTATAAGGGTGTAGCCAGGCATACTCTTTGTATTCTTAAGAGTACAAATTTTCTGAACCTGTTAGAAGCATTGGGGCTTTATCAAGCCATATTATGTCTATAAGCAACTAGATTATGTCCTCTAAAACATGTATATAGCTTGCTTACAGAGAGGATTGCAAATTTAAAAAGAATACCTCTAATAGTTTTTGACTGAGCTGATGAAAATATTACACACATTAAGTTTAGAGGGAGGGCAACAGTTTGAGTGATATGACCATTTTTTTAAATGCCAGGTATGTTGGGCGCAGCAGTAAGCATCTGTGAGTACAAAATGGAATTCACTGGCTACACCCCTAAATAACAATTACATTCTTATTAGAATATTTTTTGTTTATTTTTTGTTTTGTCCTGTCATTGTAGAACGGATTTTGCAATTAATATTTCAAATTTATTTATAAGGTCTGCTTCATTTATCTGAAGTTTAGTTTATCTCTGCATACTTTATCAACTGCAGTTGAACTATATCACTGTTAACTGAGCTCTGCATTCATCAGTCTCTGTCTTCACTTCATCAACGTGTAAGGTAGTGTTAAGCACCAGCAATGTGAAATGCAATTACAAAATGTTTTTGCAGGGGACATTCTCCTTGTAGCCCTAACACTGGGGGTGGGGCGTGCCACTACACTCCTCTGTCTTAATTATAACTACTCTGAGATCACATACTATCATGGAAGACAAAATACTTCTTCCTCCTTCTACAGTGATGCAAAATCTTAAGGTTGTTATCTATAAGTTTGAGGGATGGGGCAAAGCACTCTGCATTGAGACAGTGCAGGGGACTTGCCCCCCCCCCCAACACTAACTTAAGTCTGCTTTAGTAGTCAAACTTGTTTTCAGGGGTTATGTTGAAGCTGCTGCTCTTTGTATTGTGTTCTTTGGTTATGCTGGGACTTTACTGAAGAGCAATCTTCAATAAACTTGGCTGTAATGAACTCGGGTTTCAGTCATTTACGGTAGATTCCATTTAACTGTGATTTACTGTATCCCAGTAATGATAAAAACATGTTCTGGCATTGCTTATGAAATACTGAGGAATATTAGTTAGAATAATAAGATCTACTGATTTCCTTTATCTACATCCACATTTATAACACAGCTGAGGTAATCTGTCATTTCTAGATAAAAGTTCATAGGTTAGTACTAAGCTAACTGCCCTTGCGAGACATTTTAAGCCTAGCCAATTATCTCTTGTGAGACTCAAACCCTGCACCTTGTACTTGCAAGGCAAACACCTTAACCATTAGGCCACCCTCCCAACCAAGTGACTGAAAAAGTCCATAAAAATATTTTTACTGAAAATATATTAATATGTGAACATATGTTGCAGTCTGTCCTACTCTAACAAAATTGTGAAGATTTTAATAAATATTAATTGACAAGTGTTGTACTATATTCAATATTTCCGGCTGCATAATAATTGCTATTATTTGAATCTTTTTCTTTCTAATGGCTACAGCGCCACTTTTCTGAAGAAGGAAACAGTGCATGAAATGTCACAAGGTGCTTCTGAAAACAGCTTGGAAAAGGATAGAAAAACCCTACAAGGTCATGCATGTGGGAACACATTATTTTAATGGGAAGAAAGAAAGAAAAGAGGAGAAACAAAAGCAAATGCAGCTGTTTGACCTGCATGGAAATGTGAGATCTTCAGTCTGCTCTGTACCAGGAGCTATTCCTTCAGTTTATGACAGTGTCTGAGCAGGTTTAAAATGGGAGAACAGCAAAAACTGCAATGGTGAGGGTTGCATCTTAGTAACAATGGAATGGCAGGACAAGACAACTACATTAAAGTAAGGTGAATTAAAGTTAACAATAGCATGTCAATTGCTTGAGACATGAAGAAAAGATGAAGTGGCACATAAAAGGGGGCTAAAATGGTGTCAGGGTCAAAGTAAGAGATAGCCTTATGGGGAGAAGAAGGCTATTCATGCTGTGTGATGACGGGAGTCTGCAAATTAAGATAAGCTTGTACTAAATGAGCACATGCAAACACACACACACACACACACACACACACACACACACACACACACACACACACACACACACACACACACACACACGTGCAGACTTTACACACATACTGCTGAAAGAGGAAGAAATTACTACTGCAAAATAATAATAGCATGTTTCACGTAAGATAAGAAGTGAAATATAGTGGTGCTGAGGTACAACATTGTAGGAAAGACAATGTTGATAAGATAGTCAAGTGAGAAGAAAGAAGGAAAATTTATGACAATGACCCTAAAAACAGAGGAAAACTGCAGAAGTCTCACATCAATTTAAGGTTAACAATTTTAAGCATGACATATACGTCACCTGATTAATACAGACAATATGATGAAAACCTAAACAGAACCAAGAAATCAGTCAAAAACAAGTGAGTGGTTATAATGGAGATCACCATCTTACTGATGATAAATTGGAAGGTACCAGAAGAAAAGAAAATTGGTGGGTATGTTAATGTACTTAAGGTCTGAGCAAAAGGTAAAAATGCTGACAAAGAAGACAAGTGTATTGGGCCAGGCCTAGTGGTTGTTACAAATGAAGAAAGTTTACTAAAATGAAGGTCCTGGGATACTATATTTCATATCAAAGTATGGTCTATGACCCCTATAGTAGATGGGGGCAGTGGAACACAAGAGCAGAGGTTCCAGATATTAAGGGTGTAGAGTTGTATTTGTTGGGAAAGAAAGCAAGAAACAGTGCAAACAATACAAAGGAACCCCATATAGTAAAGAACTTCGGTATATTTCATCGAGAACACAGAATGCAGTGAGATATCATACCAGAAGAAGGAGAAAGAACAAATCATACAGGTAAATGCAGCTTTCTTATCAGAAGCTAGGCTGAAGGGACATGTAAAATAAAATAGGATGGCTTATAAAGGGGCAGAGGGAGAGGAGCTTGATTTTTATTACGTTAGCTAGTGTCTTATTTATTTATTACTTGCTTACTTGTGTTGATTAAGGTAGTGTCTCTAGGTGTGGTCTATTCTCAGGGGAAACCTGAGTCTTGAATAGTCTGATAGAGGGAAAGATATGTAAAGAGGCTGAGAGAAAGTCATGCAATGCAAAGAGAGAGACTCTTACAAATAGCTGGCTGTGGGTATGTGGACTCATTAAACACATAAATATGGGTGGTTGTAAATCACTTTAATAATGAAAAATGACTTTTGCCATTGTCTGGTATTAATATTTCCTGAAAATGAAAGTATCAAACCCTTTGGCTCACATATAAGGGTGTATCAAGATTACATTTCAGTGTCATATGTTGCGTACATATAGTGGTCTGTATACACACAAAACAAGTTAAAGCATATTCTTACAAATCTTTCTGAGGCAACATTTGCTTAGCCTGTATGTTTCAACAGAAGAAATGATTGTTAAGTTCTCCAGTCAAATGAGCACCCTGGCAAGTACTGCAATTTGATTTCATACTAAAGTATGTAATTCTCCTTGGTATTCCTTTCCTCTGTCTGTCTCTAATATCTTGAATTTAAAGTGATACCCCTTTAAATAATTATCTTAGTACTTAGCCATTTTATTTCAGATGTCATCTCTGCATTTGATAACATGGCCACTACAATGGGTGCAGAGATAACTCATTTAGTGTATTTCTTTAAAGTTTAGCGTCACAAGAACTATAATTAAATGACTTTCAAACCCTCAGATCATTTTAGGGTTAAATATTTTTATTAATTTTATTAATACAGTAAATTTTCTACTCAAAACTAATTTAAAGTGTGCCATAACCTGAATATGAAAGTAAGTCAGGCTGTCAGAAATTAAGATTTTTCTCAGGTACAGGAAGAAATATAGTTGTATAACTCAGGGTGGCTAGTATACTCACTGGTAAGGAAGTAGTTCTTCAAATGTAGGTGGGACTAAAGAGATTACAGACTGATTTATTACTTTATTTTCATGCATGACACTAGTATATTCCACATAGTCTAAATGACCCTAGGAGTTAAGTAACACTTCAGGGTGTGATTCTGAAATTGTTAAAAGAGATAATTGTATATGTGACTGAGAATGAAAGTTGCCACAGTGGGAATATGGAGGGTATTTTTACCATGAAACAAAATGAAAAAACAAACATACTTTCCATTTGCATTTTTTTTTTACTTTTGGTTCTTCATAGTGGCAGATATAATTTTCACCAGTGTTGCTAATCGGTTTGTTGTCACTGGAGGATTGGGCGTCCTCTACTGCGATACACAGTAATCCAGGAAAAAGGTTGCATGGACAACTACAGTGAGCAGACGAGATTTTTAAATTATTTAATTTAAATGTATTTATTTGTTAAATGGGTATGTGATGCCTGTGCACTGGCCCAGTAATCAAGGAGTCTCAATCTTCACCACTAGTACCAGTGAAGGGTGTGCACATTGGAAAGGACAACAAGTACACACACACAATAAAATACAATTTCCCTTAAGAGCACACAGAAATCACAGTCAGTCTGGGGCTGGTTTCTCCCTTTCTCTCCAGATCCCCAATAAGACTCCCCACTGGCAAAGCTATAGGGTACAGATCTCAGCCTAGTGATCAAGCCAAAACCTCCAGCACCCTCTCTGTCCAACCATTGCTTCATATCCCTGCCCAAGTAGCTCACACACACACACACACACACACACACACACACACACACACACACACACACACACACACACACACATACTTTAAGATATGAGTTATATACAAACTCACAGACACTCCTGTGGAAGGCTGGCACAGGTTCTCCAGCTATGCCCCTTTCTGCACAGGGTATAAGGTAGTAATCCACTGCCATCAACCACTAATATCAGCTACTAATAAGGCCCTTACTAATGGTGTCCAATTTTACTGTACATTATTATTATCCAATTAGTAAGTGTGATGAACAGCAAGACAATTGGAGTGGCTTTGTACAGTATCACCAAATACATGCAAGTACTCTAGAGCTTAAATTACCTCTACACAAAGCAGCCACAGTAGAAAGGTTTAAAAATATTTAATAATAAATAATCAAAAAACAAGGCAATACTTATTACTTTAACACAATGACATTACAGAGTTCAGAAATTACAGAACACTTTTAAAATAATATTGTAGGATAGTCTGACATAAATATAGAAAACAGCTAGACTAATCTTACTATTTCTAGCTATTCCTAAGAGAAAATCTAAAGTCTAGGATCCTACTTACATAGAAAGCAAAGGCAGAGTGCTGGTGAGTTGATGTGTTCAGGTTCAGACAAAATCCAAAATGCTTAATTCTCTCTCTCTGAGAAAGTCTTAAATTGATAACACAGTACTGCTGAGTCATTTCACATTACATCATTCTTGACACTTCTCTGGTTCCCAAGCTAACAGAAACTCAAAATTTACATTTCTTAGTAAGCTTGCACCTGGCCAGGAAGCCACAGCAATAAAATACATTATACATGTATAACCTTAGTAATTATCTCTTAAATCAAGACACCAACATCCTGTTTCTGAGCTTTGAGATCAGTCAAAAAATGATTTACTTTATCAGATTTCTTCCAGCAGAGTGCGCTGTGGTTACATTTTTGAAGCTCAGTACAACATATAGTTTAATCATAATGTATAGTTCTCTTTACATTTGTAGAATAAGCCTGTGGATTACATTAATATTTACAATGACATAGAATTATTTATTAAATTCTATCTGGCTGTGCTGGCAACCCCTCGGTTTTTCACAGGGTACATGGAGTGGTCTGTCTTGGACACTTTTAAGCCACTGATCTGGGCTGGAAGAGTAAGCAAGGGTAAAGGCAATACATATTGGCATTTTAAACTAACCATTCAAATATCATATTTTTTAAAGTGAGGGGTAACTGCAGTACCTTGAGAAAGCCGATGTAGACAAAAGGAAAACATGGAAGAGTGAACGTCATCTTTGTAAATCCCATACTGATGTGAAGGCAAAACATCTACAGTGCAATTTAAAAGCTGCACTCCTGTTGGAGGCAAAGCCACTCATTCACTCCCACCACTCATGCATGGATGAAGTTGTCTGACCACTTTTACATTTATACTCATCTACAAGGTCACAACACCTCAGGAAGGAAAACATTTCCACTAAAATAATTGCCACTGAATGGTGTGCATTTACACACTTGTAAGTATTGGCACTACTACTAAATCAAGGCCATTCTAACTACATGTTTTTTATCTTACAGACTAAATCATCTTGGTTGGACATCTGACAGAGTCACTTTGGGGAATGACTGACACTGGGTAATTAGTTTTCATACCATTTTATTTCAAAGTGTCTGGATTTGTGTGAGTTTGGGAAATGAATGGATTTGGGATTTTATTTGTTTTTGTGTGATTGTTCTGATTTGGCAATAAGAATGGAAGATGCACAGCTGTAGGGCTTATTTTAGCATAATATGGTAGCTGTTATTAGCACTTGACAATGATTTAACCTTCTCTACATAAACATGCTTTTTGGATTTCAGTCATCCTCATTAAAGAATCACACTCTGAATAAGACCTGTAATGTCCAGGAATCAGCTTGGTTGCATGTTTTGTACACCTTATCACTGGTAAAGCATGAAGAATTATAAATCATAATTTAGGCAAGGACTATAACCCATAATGCATATCTGAGGAAGTCTTGACTTGTACGTCAGTTCTGATGAAAGCATTTAACTGTTAGTGTTCAATAAAAAGATGTTTTTCCAACTATATTGTGAACTTTATCTGATATTCTAAAACATTGTTTGTCAATAATGAGTACAGAATTCTGTAATAAAACTATTTCTTATATCCAATATCCACAGGTCGGAATTGTATTTCAGCTACTCATGCTGAAAACCAAGTAATAGTCCCATGAATTCTTACTAAGGGACCAAAAAGATATGCAAAAACAATGTACCCAGAAATCCAAAATGTTTTTTCCCCAATGTGTTTGAAATGTTTGCTTGTATAAAATTTGTTTAAATAAGGTGCCACTAACTTTTAAAAGGAAAGGTTTTATGGTATATGATACAATGTAGCTTCTCAAAAACACTACCAATGCTGATTTTGTCATTCACTGGCTAGAGTTTTTTTTAAATCCTTTCACATGTATTTAATATACTTTTATATTAATTTGCCTATTTGTAATGTCATATGTATGTCTTAAAGTTATAACATGATTATTTTTTAGAAGATTATTTATATTTCTTATTTATATTTATTAAAGTAAATATTTTAAGAATTTTTAAAATATGGAGTTAAAATGGTTCCTTAACTTTAAAGGCACTGTTCAAATGAGTAATTACTTATACATGCGTAGTGATGTCATCTGATATGTAATTGGAAGTGTTTTTAAAGCACAGGAAGATGTAACTTTCAGTTCTGAAGAAGTTCCATACATTATAGAATGAAAGTACTAACTTGTTGATTAAACTTGGTGATACTAGCCGGGACCAGTCTTCTTTTGTTGCTTTGGATTCATACTAAGGAGATAGCTTTGTTTCAGGTGTTCTCTTTTAGGAGTCAAATGTAAGCCTTAACCTCTCAACTGTCCAGATTTTTGCAGAATGTCCAGAGTTTTACCTCATATTTTTTGTCTGTTTCTCATAAAATTGTGGTTGTCAAATCATTGAAGATTTAGTTCAGAAAATAATGACAGACTTTTCAGAGTTCACATCCTTCAGAAAATTCATGCTAAAACAAAACCTGTTATTCTATCATTTTTTTTAAGTTTGTAAGAGCAATATTTAAAATGTGTCCCTATTTTTGGTCCTGGGCTTTGTCCAGATTTCTTACTGTAAGAGATTGAGAGGTATGCTTAACATTCATAGATGTACTCCTTTAGTGCTACCTGGTTATATTGATTACAAAACCTCTTGTTGTCCTATACCTCAAAGAACAAGTCAATCTGTGACTGTATGTCAACTCCGATGGGCATTCCAGTTTCTTTGTGAATGCCTGTTGGATCTTCTGAAATTTTTTACCCAAGCCTTTATTGTCAGAGGCCACAGAATACTACAATATTCTAATTTAGTCCTTACTTAACTACTGAATAGCCATAAAGTAAGTTCTATTACTCTTATCAAATTTTAGTAGCCGCAGTGGTACGGTGGTAGCATTGTTACCTCACAGCAAGAGGTTCTCCCGTTCAATTCTCGGCATGGCTTGGGAGTGCCTTCTGTGTGGAATCTGCGTGTCCTCCCCGTGGTTGAGTAGTGTTCGAAAGATATGCGTGCATAAATGGGCGTGCCTTTGTTGAAGGTTGGGCATCGAGCTGGCACCTCGGCATTTCATAAAAATCTACTGCCAATCATTAGCGGATCAGAGTTCCGCTGTGGTGACCCCTTACCGGGAAAAAGCTGAAAAGACAAACAACAACAACTCTTATCAAATTTCAACAAGTGGCCCATAATATTTTTAACAGAGTTTGGTTAGTTATAATTTATTTTATTTGTTTGGATTTATTGCCCAAGGTAGAGGAATGACCCACAGGAGCTGATTTCAGGTGCAGCCCAAATGTCCAACACAAAGGGGTAATAAAGTTACATATATCCACAATACCTTTTTCCCATTTTTGCACATGGAGTTGGTGCATCTGTTCAACAGTGACAATCACCTAGAACCAAGGTTCACACCACCAGGTGGCTAGCCTTGCTGTGGCTGTTCTTCCATACCACACACTCATATTCAAACACACACACACACACACACACACACACACACACACACACACACACACACACACACACACACACGCACACCCTATGGCCAATTAACAGTGTTCAGTCCACGTACAGTGTCTTTGAAATGTGGGAGGAAACCTGTGCGAACACAGAGAGGACATGCACAGTTCACACTGGTGGCACTCCAGCTGAGAACTGAACCTGGGAACTTCTTACTATGAGGTAACAAAGCTATCTATTGCTCCACTGTGCCGCCATAGTTAAAATGAATGCATGAACACAGCAATCAAATTCCATAGATTCTTGCCACAACACAGTCAAATTCCTAAGTCATTGCATTCAGTTACTTGTTTGAATTCCTGACCTCTAAAGCTTGTATTAGCCTCTCCTTCATAATGTCTCAATCACTTAGTGCACATTGCAATATTCAGAGTATTAATCCCTTTTTCATCTTACTTTTAAAGTCTATAACATGTGGTACTAGACTACCAATTACTGGGGACCCTAGGGAATGCTTCTCAGGAATCAGCTTGGGATTAGGGATTGTGTTTTGCTCCTGGTAAGAGAAAGAGCAGAGGGACATTGATAGACTCTTGGAAGTCTAGGAAAACAATTACTGGAAATTTTGAAAATTGCTTCTTAGGAGGAAGAACTGGATTAACTCTACTGCTTTGCTCCTGGTGAGAGAAGGAAGACAGGGACAATGATTCCTTCTGATGTCTTACTTGGCAATGTTTATGGGACTTCACTAAGGGGTCTGGTTGCAGTTTTGCTGATAAACTCTTCAGGGCCTTTGTGCAGCTTGGCTGTCTGTTACATCTACCTGCTGTAGGTTCTAGCCAGGGTATTTACCAAGTGAAGACTATAGCAAGGGTATTGAACCTAGTAACATCTGGGTTAATATTACTTCACAGGAAGCAACTTGGGATTAGTGCTACTGTTTTTACTGTTTTACTTCTGGTGAGAGAAGGAGCAAAGGACCATTGGTTCCTAGCTGTGTGAGTTCCACCCTTTCTCTATTACCAGACAAATAGCATAACCACCAATTAAGTCCAAATCTCGTAAATGTTACTCCACCTACAGTTCACCTGTAGTCAAATTAGGAAGCACCTAGAGCCATGAATTTGCACACGTCAACCATCTCTGTAGCCAGTTTGGTTGAAATGGGCATCCTGACAAGTAGCAATTGTCTCATGTTTACTGACAGCCACCCACTATTTAAACAAACTGACAGTGTGTGTGAAAAATGTAGTTATATAATGTTATGGAAGGTAAAGCTCTTAAATGAAGCTAAGGCAAATAACTTGCAGGTTGTCAATACCACACAGCACCACAGTAAACCAAGCACACAAAACTCAGACCAAACACATACATGTACATATGCTGAGGCTTTTAAAAGTAACCAACCTAAACTACAAAGACCTCCTAAATGTAACCGAAGAAGCAAGTAACGATAGCAACCTCACAAACATCTATATACATATGTATGTATCAGTCTTGGAGGAGATGGTGGACAGTCATAACTTCTTTGCTGGGGATGACCCTGCACCTATTCTCCCCAAGGCTTTTGTATATTGGCTAAATTCTTGTCCACCCCCATAGTACCTTTTTAGGCAATGTCAGTCTTCTAAAGCATCCAATATAACAAGACAGAATCTGGATAACATAAAGGTATTGCATATCAGTGCTAGGAGCCTTAACAAAAAACTCCACTCCCTACAAGCACACCTTACCCTATAACTCAGAGACCTGGTTCAGGACCAGTAAGAACAGTTAGTGCAACATTTGAATGTGTACCCCACATTCATGCCAACTAAATTAGATGAAAGTGCTAAAGGTGGTGGTATTTCCATACTCTTAAAAAAATTCACCTCCAGACTCATTAGACAAGATAATGACGTGGACCAATACCATGTCCAACTTACCAAGTTACTATTAACAAAATTCCTTATCATATTATTGCTAATTTTTAGGATCCCCTCTATGTCCCACTCCATCCATACCTCTACCTAACCAGTATGGAGTCCTTCTGCATTAAGCCAAGCACCATTCTCCTAGGAGATTTCAACTATCTCTCCATTAACTGGGAGACTTACAAGTCCTCAAACATGCATGCCCAGAAATTTCTGGATTACATCCCCAACCAGTGGTGACAAAATTCTAGACTTGGTCCTTACCAATACGGGCCAGATTTAGTCCCTACCAACTGGAGCTTCAACACCCTGGTCAAATCAGACCACACATTAGTCACATTCACCAAAAGACTGAAGCCACAAGTATCTTCCAATACCTTGGTATTCAGATATTATCACGAAAATACACTAAATCACAATATGTCAAGAAATATCCAAGAATAAAGTAGTCACGAACAAACAACTTTAATGAAGCTTTCGGGTCTACACCCTTCATCAGCACATAAAATCATCTTGCATAGACTACATTTAAATAGAGGAAACACTGAAAAAACACATGAACAAGCCAGCCATTCAGATAAAGACCAGAATTAATTATGCAAATTATTTAAAAACACATCACATCTAAATTTCTTAAATACTCTCTTATACTTATAAAATACATATATAATTACATATTATTAAATCATACATATAAAAATAAAAAACATAAAAGACATTAAAAAGGGAGGCACAAAACAATTATCATAAATTCTCCCTCTGCCGCTTAACCAACACTGGTTTTATACTTACTGACCCATTCAGGCCAGGTAGTTTGTCAGCCTGTAGACGTACTATCCATTCATATTCCTTCAACAACAAAATATTATCTAAATCACCACCCCTAATACCCATTTGTACCGTACAGATACACCTAAATTTAAATGCATGAGTTTGAAATTCATGTAGATGTCTGAATAACGCATTTGTCTCAACCTTCCTTTTAATCTCAGACCTATGTTCTATTATTCTATCTTTAAGCTTCCTAGATGTTTTCCCCACATAGAAAGCATTGCATAAATGCAATTAGCAAGACAGACTAGCTTAGTAGTATTACAATCTGCTTGAGAGACGAATTCAAAACATTCACCTGTTATGGGGTGCTGGAAGCTGTTACTACTATCATTAATATCAGAACAACAGACACAATTATAACATTTAAGTGCCCATTCAAGTTCGTATAGGGACAGATTCAGTCCAAAAATCCTTGTAACATAAAATTTGTTTAAACGTTTGGCCATTTCTAAAGGCAAACCTTGGTACTGGACCTAGTAAATCCTTTAAGTCTGGTTGGGACATTAAAATTATCCAGTTTTTTTAATTATTTTACAAACATCATTTGTATTAACATTATAAGTGGTGGTGAACCTAAGAACAGAATTATTGACTAACTTGTCACCTTCACCTCCTGTTGTATAACCTGAGTGGTTCAAGGATACAGAACCAAAAACTGGTCTATAAGGGCCCCTTCTTCCTTGCTTCACCTCTTCATAACTCATATTAACATCTCTAGGATGATAACCATTCTCAATAAATTCTTTCCTCATCTTCTCAGTTTCTTCCAAAAAAACACCCTCATCAGTTGTTAGTCTGCTAACCCTTATTAGCTGTGATTTTATAATACCTCTGTATATATGCATTGGATGCATGCTAGCAGTATTTAAATACCTTGCTGCATGCACATCCTTTCTATGCACCCTTGTTTCCAATCTACCAAGTTGCTTATATAACCTTACATCTAAAAAATCTATTGTATCTAAGGAGAAGTCCATCTTAAACTTAAGGAAGCATGTCGTAGTATTAAGGTAGGAAAGAAATCTTTCTAACTGAATCAAAGTCCCTTTCCAAATGAAAAAACAGTCATCCACAAATCTACAGTAACAATCAAATAAAAGGGCATACTCATTATTCTCATTTAAGATATATTGCTTTTCCCATACATATAAAACTAAATTAGCAAAAGTATTCGCCACGGATGTGCCCATGGCCACCCCAGTTAACTGCTGATAGGGAACACCATCAAAGATAAAGATATTCTTTGTCAAAACTAAATCTAATAAAAGGCAGATATTCTCAATTTCACGTGTCTGTTCAGAAGATTGCATTGTTAAAAAACCTCTTATTGCCTCAATCCCATAATCTACTGGAATAACTGTAAAAAGTGATGCTATGTCCAGTGTGACCAAAAAATAATCAGAAATAATTTGGTCATTAAACCACATACCCAGCTTTTCTAAAAAGTGCACCGTATCTTTCAATAGTGTTTCACATTTAAATAAATACTTTCCTAGCACTTTTTGTAAATATCTTGAAATTGGCTCAGTCACCCATCCTTTGCCAGATACGATAGGCCTTAGTGGTGGATCACTCATTGATTTATGCACTTTGGGAATACCATAAATCTGTGGGATTTTGGGACACGTTACTGTTAAATACGTAAACAGTTCAATTGTAATATCTTGATTCAATTGCATATCATATAACAACAAATTCACCTGAGAAACATGATTTTTCACATCTGCAAATGTTAATACTTTAAAAGTACTTGTGTCAGACAAAAATTGCTTAAACTTATTCATATACCATAATCTGTCCATCAACACTGTAGCCCCTCCCTTATCAGCTTGTTTTAACACGATACTACTATCTTTTTTAATTTGCAACAACAACTTATAAAAGATAAATTAGCACTGGATTATAAGTTAGAGATACAAAAGAAGCGAAAGCTTCAACGTGACATTAAAGATTTTAAAAATGGCCATATTTTTAATTGGTCGAGAGGAAATTTTGTTCAGCGGATAACTGAGAGACTTAACAGTAGACCAGTGAAGCCTGTTAATAAGCTTCTTGATGAATTAGATAAATTCGAATTGCCGCCATCACCTGCATTAGCTGTATCCAATAAGGAAATGGGTGCGCCGAGTACGTCTGCTTCAGCTCCTGCTCTGATGCGTCAGTGTGAGCGGATTACGGTGAATGGAAGTGCCAGAGATGAGGAAACGCTATCTAGTGATGTTCTCGTCAGAGAAGTAAATGAACCCGTAGCTACCCCCCTAGCAGAGATCTCTGTACCTGGAGCGGAAGCAAAGGAGAAGCATAAGCAGTTGGAAATTTCTTCTTTTTTACCTTTCAGGTTAAAGCAACCGGAGAAGGTAGTGACTCAGCATAGAAACTTACAAGAGCCTCAAGGGCAGAAAACATTGCAGAAGCTGGTAAAGTGTTAAAGAGAAAAAACGAAAGTCCAAAGCTGCCCAGCAAGGCTCCTCGGCTGTGAGGGCAGAAATTTGCTTGCTAAAAGGTACTATTAATCTTTCCAACTATGTTCTGACTGAGCAACATTACAATTTATTGAAAAATGGGATGAAATTCATCCCTACTTTCAAAGATAATATTGTGGACATTTTAACTGATGTAAAATTATTTGCAAGAAATGTTATGCTCAAATCCTTATATAAACAAACTAATGGTTTGAACTGTATATGCAAAAAATTGAGTGTTTTTATACCTCAACTTTCACCGGTTATTTTAGCTTTTTTAAATGTTGTTGAAAATGAGATAAGAGCTTTATATAATGTTAAGAATAAGTATAAAAATAGGAATGTTAAATATAATTTATCTTTTAGTGAATATAAGTTGTTGCAAATTAAAAAATATAGTAGTATCATGTTAAAACAAGCTGATAAGGGAGGAGCTACAGTGTTGATGGACAGATTATGGTATATGAATAAGTTTAAGCAATTTTTGTCTGACACAAGTACTTTTAAAGTATTAACATTTGCAGATGTGAAAAATCATGTTTCTCAGGTGAATTTGTTGTTATATGATATGCAATTGAATCAAGATATTACAATTTAACTGTTTACGTATTTAACAGTAACGTGTCCCAAAATCCCACAGATTTATGGTATTCCCAAAGTGCATAAATCAGTGAGTGATCCACCAATAAGGCCTATCGTATCTGGCAAAGGATGGGTGACTGAGCCAATTTCAAGATATTTACAAAAAGTGCTAGGAAAATATTTATTTAAATGTGAAACAGTATTGAAAGTTACGGTGCACTTTTTAGAAAAGCTGGGTATGTGGTTTAATGACCAAATTATTTCTGATTATTTTTTGGTCACACTGGACATAGCATCACTTTTTACAGTTATTCCAGTAGATTATGGGATTGAGGCAATAAGAGGTTTTTTAACAATGCAATCTTCTGAACAGACATGTGAAATTGAGAATATCTGCCTTTTATTAGATTTAGTTTTGACAAAGAATATCTTTATCTTTGATGGTGTTTCCTATCAGCAGTTAACTGGGGTGGTCATGGGCACATCCGTGGCGAATACTTTTGCTAATTTAGTTTTATATGTATGGGAAAAGCAATATATCTTAAATGAGAATAATGAGTATGCCCTTTTATTTGATTGTTACTGTAGATTTGTGGATGACTGTTTTTTCATTTGGAAAGGGACTTTGATTCAGTTAGAAAGATTTCTTTCCTACCTTAATACTACGACATGCTTCCTTAAGTTTAAGATGGACTTCTCCTTAGATACAATAGATTTTTTAGATGTAAGGTTATATAAGCAACTTGGTAGATTGGAAACAAGGGTGCATAGAAAGGATGTGCATGCAGCAAGGTATTTAAATACTGCTAGCATGCATCCAATGCATATATACAGAGGTATTATAAAATCACAGCTAATAAGGGTTAGCAGACTAACAACTGATGAGGGTGTTTTTTTGGAAGAAACTGAGAAGATGAGGAAAGAGTTTATTGAGAATGGTTATCATCCTAGAGATGTTAATATGAGTTATGAAGAGGTGAAGCAAGAAAGAAGGGGCCCTTATAGACCAGTTTTTGGTTCTGTATCCTTGAACCACTCAGGTTATACAACAGGAGGTGAAGGTGACAAGTTAGTCAATAATTCTGTTCTTAGGTTCACCACCACTTATAATGTTAATACAAATGATGTTTGTAAAATAATTAAAAAAACTGGATAATTTTAATGTCCCAACCAGACTTAAAGGATTTACTAGGTCCAGTACCAAGGTTTGCCTTTAGAAATGGCCAAACGTTTAAACAAATTTTATGTTACAAGGATTTTTGGACTGAATCTGTCCCTATACGAACTAGAATGGGCACTTTTAAATGTTATAATTGTGTCTGTTGTTCTGATATTAATGATAGTAGTAACAGCTTCCAGCACCCCATAACAGGTGAATGTTTTGAATTCGTCTCTCAAGCAGATTGTAATACTACTAAGCTAGTCTATCTTGCTAATTGCATTTTATGCAATGCTTTCTATGTGGGGAAAACATCTAGGAAGCTTAAAGATAGAATAATAGAACATAGGTCAGAGATCAAAAGGAAGGTTGAGACAAATGCGTTATTCAGACATCTACATGAATTTCAAACTCATGCATTTAAATTTAGGTGTATCTGTACAGTACAAATAGGTGCCTACCCTATATCAATCCTAATCAACAGAACCATTACTGAAAGCTATATCCCCTCCATTTGGAAAATCTCCCATATTATCCCCCTCCACAAAGGTGGCCAATCTACTGAACTTTCCAACTTTCGACCAATTGCCCTCCTCTCACCTATAGCGAAAATTATGGAAAAATGCATCCATAAACAACTACTTCAACATTTAACACAAAATAATCTTCTAGCTAACTTCCAGCATGGTTTTAGACCTTCACACAGTACCTCCACTGCCCTTCTCTCCTTTACAGATATTATCAACAAACACCGTAGTCTAAACAAACTCTCTTCTGCCCTATTCTTTGACCTATCTAAAGCTTTTGATATGGTGAATCACCAAATTCTTATCACCATAATAAAATCCCTATCACTTGACACATCCTCCATTAAGTGGTTCCAGTCCTACCTTGACAAAAGACAGCAGGCCGTACTATGGCACAAGTCTCTCTCTACCCACCTACCAGTCAACCTAGGTGTCCCCCAAGGTTCCATCCTTGGACCTCTACTTTTCTCCATTTTCATCAATGACCTCCACCTGGCTATCCCTCAAGCCTCTTGTATACAATATGCAGATGATTCCACACTTATATGCTCAGCCTCATCCTCTTCAGACCTCCTACACCTTACCCAACAAGTCTTCAACACAGTTGAGAAATGGTTCACACATAGATGCCTTCTCTTAAACCCCAAAAAGACTAAACTCCTTCTTTTCTCTCCCAACAGTAAATTCCCCACATTAGATTTCTCAGTCACTTCCACCAACAATACTATTATATCCCCAGAACCTACCACTAAACTACTAGGAGTCACCATCGACAATAAACTAAACTTTGATATACATATAAACAATACTATTAAATCTGTTAATAGAAAATTAGGCTCCCTGTATCGGATTAAATCTTTTCTCCTACCCTCTGCTCGCATAAACAATAGCACACACACATCTAATATCTCCTCTTCTATATGCTTCACCCATCTTTACTAAACTTTCTAAAAACAATCTCAGCAAACTAGAAATGTCCTATAATAACATCGCCAGATTTGCCACAGGAAACCCTTATAGAACCCATCATTGCCTCAATTTAAAACAGCTAGGCTGGCTTGAACTACAGAACCTAATTAAATTCCATCAACTAACTATAGCTCACAAAACCCTTTACACACCATCCAAAACACCTGCTCTATCCACACTAATCACTCCCTATAAAAATCTAGATTCCCTAAGGTCCTCACATAAACTCTTAGCACATACTACCAAAATAAACAAGGCCAGTGACTCTCTTTTCTCTAATACTGTAGGGAAAGCCTGGAATCTTCTACCAAATGATATTTCTACACTTCCCTCTCTCTCCAGTTTCAAAAACAATCTGAAAGTATATCTCAAATCTCACTGGCTATGTCATTGCTCCAAACCTGACTAGCTCTATAGTTACTTAACTGCATCCTATACAGATTATTTAGCTAGAATTGTTATTTTTATCCTGTAACTTAGTGCTGTTTATGCTTATTTTTTTCTATTTTTTCTTTTGCATATTTGTGTTACTCATAGATAGAAATAAGTTAATTAGCTGTATGTATCTAGGAGCTTTTCTCCCCGGGCCTCTACTGAAAATGGACATGTATCCAGTTAGACTAGCCCGGTAAACAAATGTAAAATAAAATAAATAAATAAATAAATTAGGGGTGGTGATTTAGATAATATTTTGTTGTTGAAGGAATATGAATGGGTATGGCTACAGGCTGACAAACTACCTGGCCTGAATGGGTCAGTAAGTATAAAACCAGTGTTGGTTAAGCGGCAGAGGGAGAATTTATGATAATTGTTTTGTGCCTCCCTTTTTAATGTCTTTTATGTTTTTTATTTTTATATGTATGATTTAATAATATGTAATTATATATGTATTTTATAAGTATAAGAGAGTATTTAAGAAATTTAGATGTGATGTGTTTTTAAATAATTTGCATAATTAATTCTGGTCTTTATCTGAATGGTTGGCTTGTTCATGTGTTTTTTCAGTGTTTCCTCTATTTAAATGTAGTCTATGCAAGATGATTTTATGTGCTGATGAAGGGTGTAGACCCGAAAGCTTCATTAAAGTTGTTTGTTCGTGACTACTGTATTCTTGGATATTCAGATATTATGTCAAGGCAAATCTACTAAAACTAAGTGATGATCTGCTTAAATTCAAAACCCCTTTTCATTTTGATGACCCTGCTGTTTATGCAGAATCCTTTACCCATAAACTCTGTGCACATATATGTAGCTTCATAGATGTAGCTGTAACTCTCATTAGTAAATACAGCACCAACTTAAACATGAACTCTAATATAAACAGGCTCTATAATAAAATAAAAAAGAGCTCATTGCTTGCAAAAATTAATTTAACTCTCAAGATAATATTGATGCTGTTCCTAAACTTAACATGGATCTCTGGACCCTGATCAAATCAACTAAAGCCAGGTAAGAGATAAAAATAGCCACTCAGGTGAAGGGTTATCACAAAGCCTTTGTTAACTGTGATAGACATCTCATAAACAATGCCCAGCAGTGCACAGAGATAATTATAAAGAATATCACATATGAGGACACAGCCAATCTACTATCAGACAAATTTAGTTCAAACAAAAGTATGTGCAACTGATGCTTACCTCCTATAATTAAGTAATATTGCCTAATTCCTGCTAGGTAGTTAGAGCACGCTCCCTGCCAGGACAGCCAACAGCCATACCCTTCTTACTCTGAATCCCCCCATACTTGCCCTTATCCTAGTCTCTTAATTAACAATCTGGTCTTCCCCTTTCTGTATTTTTTTCTCACTCTCAGGATCTCCCATCATGGTGCCACTGTTGTAAATACAGGGCATTGACCACTAGATGGCAGCCTTTGCCCACTCAACTTTTTTTCTCTTTTCTTAGTACAGTTAAAAGTTATTCTTTCATCCATTTTTTTTTGTTTTAGCTCCACTCTGTCAGGCCTAACCTCTGTGAACCACTGTAATCCTTTCCCCAACACCACTACTATAATGTCCCTTACCCCCCTTGCATACCTTCCTCTGAACTTACCTTCCACTCCACTGATTGTTTTTCTCATTGACCATGATTCTTCCTTCTCTTGGCTCTACCCGTCCTGTGGGCTCAGTCCACTCCCCTACCCTGCCCCTAAATCTCACCCTCCCCCAGTACCTCTGTACTTATACTTAGCTAGCTACTCCCACCTCTTCCACTATCCAATCCAAATAACCCATAAACCCCCAGCAATCCCCTCCTGCAGTCCACCCTTCAAAGTAAACCTATCCCTTCAGAATTTACTACCCAACACTATTTATCCTGATAAACTACTAAACAAGAAACCGAAACCAAAATCTCTAAATCCAATAAACTATCTTCTTAATTTAACTCACCTCATACTACCATCCTAAACCAACATCATGACCCTCAAACCTCTATCCCTACTTGCTCAAACAATACTTCTAATTACCTTAACTTACCTAAACTATCTTACCCGACCTACTAATGCAAACCGCACCCCATTTCACACCACTACCCTATCCTCTACAAAGTACACATATACTTCTACCTATATATCTCCTTGTCTCTACCCCCTCAACACTAGCATGCTCTTCCTCTATAGACTCCTGCCTAACTCTAAAAACACTGCTCCTAACTACATTAGTCAAAGTCCCACAAAACTCACTACCTGTACACTGCACTCCAAACAAACCAAATACCTCCTTCATCATCTTATCTCTGTCCTTCTCTCCAGGGACATCCACCCAAACCCAGGCCCCTGGGTCTATATTAGAATACTGAAAGGCCATAACACCAAACGCTCATATGAGCAAAAATGGAAAACATGAAACTCCTTATTGTTGGGGGGGGGCTGCACCCCACACCCCCTGCTAACTATATATTCCAACTCCGAGATCACACCACAGTGAGGAAAGGGCAAATATACCAATCTCCACTGTACATCGATGCCAAAAGACCCCCTTCGATGTCCGCCATTTTCGCTCATATGAGTGTTCGCTGTTATGTCCTTTCGAGATTCTAATATAGACCCAGGCCCCTCTACCACAGTGAACCCAGCCCCCAACCTCATTCCCCCCCCAAGCAACAGGCAAACCCCTCCACTTCTCAGAGCTTATGTAACAAAACTCCAGACCTTCATGCTTGGCTTCTACATAACCAGCCTGATATTCTCTCCATCTCAGAAACCTGGCTTAAACCCCATATAAAAGACTCCAAACTAATACCACCCAACTACTGTATGTTAAGGTATGACAGAACACAAAAAAGGCGGGTGGTGTAGCTCTCCTAAACTCAGCATCTCTTTTAGTCACCCTCTATACCAAACCCTTTCCTATGTTTGACAAAGCAGAAACAATACAAGCCCTACTCCACCTAAACAAGCATAAACTTGTATTTGTTCTCTCCCTCTATATTCCTCCCAGAGACAATATCTCATCCCTTGAAGATATTCTCTCCTGGGTCTCCATCAATATTACTCACAAAACCATAATCCTGGGTGACGTTAACATAAACTATGTCACAATCCAATCTCCCACTAACACACTCAATATTAACTTATATAACTTTACCCAATTAATCAATTCCACTGCTAGGCCTTCCAAGAAATCCACTACTGGAAGTAAAATAGACTGGATTCTATTATCCCATCCTCACTATATCTGAGATAGTGGTACTTTCCCGGACCCACTAGGTGACTACTTCCCCACTTTTGCTCGTCATCTCCCCTCTTACATACAAGTAACTCACACCTATACTTCCACTCGCTGCCTAAAAAACTTCAATCCTGAAACTTTCTCAAATGCACTAAAAAGCACAAACTGGAACCCATTAAAGACTCTTCCCCTAGATAATGCTCTCTCCTGCTTTAACTCTACTTTCACAAAGCTGTTCAACTCCTTTGCCCCTCTAAATACAAAACGTACAAAGAGTAACCCTGTACCCCGGTTAACTAAAAACATCTTAGCTACTATGAGACTCCGTGACAAAGCCTGGACATGTTACCACAAAAATAAGTCCACTACCACCCTTAATGAATATAAAACACTACATATTAAAGTAAAAAAACTTATTACCTCAGACCGCAAAGCCTATTTCTCGACTCTCCAAACCAAGCACAACACCAATCCCAAACTATTTTGGAAAGGAATATCATCTCTCCTCAACCCCAGGAAAAAAAGAAAACCCTTGCCCTAACCGAGATGCCTCTGACATGGACTTAGCCACCCAATTTAACTCTTTCTTCATAAAGTCCATAAGCAAGCTAACATCGTCCTTCACCAACAATTCAGCAACCCCTCCTCAGCATGCACCCATCCTTTCCTCCCCTAGCATCCCTTGCCCCAAACCTCTGCACCTCTCCATCAATCCCATCTCCATAGCCATCATAAAAACAATTCTCCTAAAATTAAAACCTGGTTCCAATGCCCCTGATGAAATTCCCTCCTATTTCCTAAAAGTAGCCACAGAAGCCATTGCTCTCCCTATCATCATACTAATTAATTGGTCTATCTCAGAATGTCAGGTCCCCAAGCTCTGGAAGAAACCCTTTATTATTCCTCTCCACAAAGGAGGCAATAGCAACGACATTCCAAACTTCCACTCTATCACTATCTTAACCCCCATTTCTAAGCTTCTTGAAAAATGTATCCACCAACAACTTTTACCCTATCTCATTAACAACCAGCTTCTTACCCCCACACAGCACAAATTCAGACCTGGTCATAGCACCTCCACTGCCAAACAATGAACAAAGCCCGTGATTCCAGCTATTTCATGTCCACCCTCCTCCTTGACTTTTCTAAGGTGCTTGACACCATTTCCCACTACCTGCTTCTTAATAAACTCTCTAAACTAAACCTATCCCCTTCCTGTACCAAGTGGTTCTCCAGTTACCTCACAAATAGGCAACAAGAAGTTAAATGGAAAAAAGCCACCTGACCCTTCCTTAATACTCCCACAGGTATCCCCCAAGGTTCCATTTTAGGCCCTCTACTCTTTAACATATTCATAAACAACGTCTACCAAGCCATTCCAAATACCAGCCGCATCCAATATGCCGACGATTCTACCATTATCTGCTTCTCCCCTTCTATCCCCACTCTAAACAAGCTAACCAAAATAGCCTTCTCCTCCACTGAGCAGTTGATGCTTGACAACCATCTGGCTCTTAATGCAACCAAAACTAAACTTATGTTATTTACCACCTCCAAAACATCCTGCCTAGATAAACACTCATTCTTAATCACCAGCAAAAACAATACTCCCCTAGAAATAGTCTCTGACACTAAATTACTGGGAGTACTCATTGTCGATCAACTAAAATTTGACAAACATTTACAAGTAAATATCAAAAAATCCGATAAAATACTTGGTATGCATTACAGCCATAATCATTATATCTCACCCTCCACCAGGCTCATACTAGCCAATATATATCTCATCTCATCCCTCCTATATGGTGCATCTATCCTCACCAACCTGCAATCCTCCCTCAAGACAAAACTCTCCTCTTGCTACAACAAGGTATCAAAATTTGCTGCAGGTCACAGAGCCACTTTTCACCATTGCAATTCCCTTCACCAACTAAGCTCACTAGAGCTACCTAACTACCTCACTTATACCCAACTCATCCAAGCACACAAACTCATTTACAACACCTCTCTGTGTCCCTCCCTAGCTACTACCGTTGAAATGCATGAACCAGATCGACTTCTCAGATCCAACTCCCAAAAACTAATTAAATTGCACAAACGCACACTTCCAGCTGGGAATCATCTAATGTCCTTCTCTCTAGCATGCCTCTGGAATTCTCTACCATCTCCTATTCGCACCACTAGCAGTCTCTCCTCATTTAAAACCTTACTGCACTCGCACCTCACTTCACAGTGAAAGTGCTCCTGTTCCCATCCTACCTAATCCTTCCTATATCACTTCTTACTCTCCTAAAACTAAATATGCCATCACTGCCTCCTATAGTTACACATCACTAGTGAGCTTTTTGACTAACTTCTTAACTGTTACCCTAAGCTGCTACTCTATAAAAATGTGTTTTATTGCTGTTTATTGCATTATACTGATGTATTATATCATTGTTAACTTTTCTTATCATATTTACTTTGTATTCCTGTGATGTAATCTGTAATGTTCATGGGCAATGTGTACTATGTATTTGTATTTTTCTGGAGCTTTTTCTCCCCAGGTCTCTATTGAAAATGGGCTCCTTGTGGTCCAATGGACTATCCTGTCAAACAAACTGCAAATAAGTAAATAAATAAATTCACCCCCTCCTTTCCTATAGTCCCAGATCCCATACATGCATCTACACCCCAGCAAATCTCTCAGGAAGAAGTCCTCAAGGTGCTATCCAAGGCCAAACACACTATTTCTGAGGGGGCAGATAACATTCCAGGCTGCCTCCTGGTCAGTCATCAACATGATTGTCAGCACACCTACAGAGGTTAAAGATCAGCCTCCAAATTGTCTTTGTCCCTGAAGAAGAGAGGAATGCAACAGTCATGCCACTGTTCAAAGCTGGGGTGTCAATGGACTCAGGTAATTTTAGACTCTCTAAGTCTAACCAGCCTCATCTATAAGGCTATAGGCTTAATAAATAAGGACATAAGTAACCTAGAAACGCTCAACATAAGTCACTTTGGATTTGTCAAAGGCACATTTTGCCTACTTTACCACAGCAATTTTTCCAACAAGGTCAATGAAATAATGGATGAGAACAAATCAGTACACATCATATAACTAGACCTTGCAAAGGCATTTGACACCATCTCACACTCGGGTATCTTAAACTATCCCTATGTAACTCATCGGGTAGCAAATTGGTTCACAAATAGAACCCAGTAAATTAGAATGGATCACTCTACCTCCTCCTAAATACCTGTGACTGGTGGTGCACCCCAGTTTTCAGTTCTTGGGTCACTCCTCTTTGGCATTTACTTCCCAGAGGTCAAAGCAAAAGTTAAGGGTTTATAGATGACCAAGTTGTTAAATGATTGTAAATTTGCTGCCATCATAAACTCCCCAAAAGGATACCAATATTTTTCCAAAACAACGTTTCCCAAACAAAATCTTGGACTAAAACTAAATACCAAGAAATGTATAAGGTATCCATCTGAAATGTTGAAATCTGCTAGAGCAAGTCACAAAATATGGATTCTGAATGGCCAGTAAAGCAGATTTACATATACTAAGCCCAACATAGCCGTTTCCTGGAAAATTCCCTTTTCTATGAGATATGGCAACCTTGGAATTTATATATATCTGTCTCTGTGTGTGTGTGTGTGTGTGTGTGTGTGTGTGTGTGTGTTTTTGGAGGGGGGTGCAGGGGGACTTGCCTCCTTACAAAATAGAAGTTTAAAGGAGAAAGCGATGTTCGAGATTCTCTCTCTTCTCCTGGATTTTCGATCTTTTTTTTTTATAGTGTGTCAGAACTCGGCAATTTGAGTGCCGACATTTCAATTGGGAACCAATCTATAATCACATCTTTTGACAAGCAATACATTTGTTTGCAACTATCACATTCTAAACCAATAACAATTGTGGCAACCATAGTCGAAAGCTGCAAACACTTTATTACATTAACATGAAGCGCTTTTCGTTCAAAGCTTGTACTCAAACTTCATCGGATCGGACCCTTAAAAACTCTTGTATTAGAGGCATACGGGATATATGCAAATGACCCTTATGGACATCAGGTGTTTCAGCTATATGGAAATTCTGAATGCCCATGACTTTTTTCATTTTAAGTCATTTAATGGACAAATTCAGGCCAATAAAGTCAAACCCCACTAGATGTGGACATGCATGTTTCGGCCTTGTTATGACCTGATCAGCACAGCACAAGTGGACAGTTTGACCAAGCATTCAAAACACAGGGTTGTTATACCCAGCTGATGTCCATTACCAATAGGGTGTCTGCTAAATATCCTAACCAACAAACTAAAACAATGATTGAAAATGTCACACAGAAAAACAATATGTAAAAATTAAGAGAAAATTCCAGCCAAGCTAGAATTTCCACTGAGTGACCCCTCAAACCTCTTGTATTAGAGGCACATGGGATATATGCAAATGACCTTTATGAACATTAGGTGTTTCAGCTATATGGTGATTATGAATGCCCATTACTTTTTTAAGTCATTTAATGGACAAATGCAGACCAATAAAGCCAAACCCCACTAGCTGTGGACATGCATGTTTTGACCTTGTTTTAGTTTGTTAGTTGGGATATTTTGCAGACACCCTATTGGTAATGGACATCAGCTTCTGCCAAACTGTACATTTATCTAGTTCTTTGTATTTGTATTGTGGTGCTATAACACATCACCTTGCCACTCCTATCCTGACTCTGACTGTCTCTTAACTGCCTTCTCAGTTTATGTAGTCTATACTGTCCTGTCTACCCTCCCTTGCTTTCTTTCTGGCCTTTTCCTAACACCCCCCCAGCAATCATTTCCCTCTTGTCCCATTTCTCCCTTTATTAGTTCTATCACTACCTACACTCCAGTATTACTTCTTCACCCTCTAAAACAACCACTTACATTTTTTTCCCTCTCCCATTTTTTTTCTTTCACCCATCAGAACTCCCCTATCAGCATTTTTCTGCCACATTTCCTTCACTTTTAGCCTCTTTGCTACACTGTCGTCTCTTCCATAATTCCTCCCTTTTCCTTACCTTGCTTATTGTTTTTCTTTTCTTCGAAGCAGATCTGGCAAAGGGGCCTCAAATTCAATCATCACATTCAAAATAACATAAGCAAAACCCATAAGAAACTGGGGCTACTATATAGACACAGCAAATTCCTCTCCCTCCCTTCTATACAAGCTCTAGCTCTTTCATACCTTCTCTCCTCACTTATTTATGAAGCTCCCTTATTAACAAATCTGCAGTCCTCTTTAATGACAAAATTAGAAACACATTATAATATGATTGCTAAATTTGCTACTAATAGTCACCACTCCATTCACCATTGCCTTTCTCTCAAGCAACTATAATGGCTCGAACTACCTCACTACCTTCTCCTCCTCCAGCTCTCAGTCTCTCATAAATGTATATATAAACCTCAGGCCTGTCTAGCAGTCAGATCCCTGTTTATCCTGTATACCCCATCTCATTCCCTATGCTCTGAAAACCAATACTTTCTCCAAGTACACAAACCCAAACTACCTGCAGGTCAATTCTTCTACTCCTGGACAATCTCCAAAATTTGGAATAACCTTCCTGCATCTTTATGACTTCAACCAAGACTTTCTAGCTTCAAACGTGTACTGCATAGTCACTTCTCTTCCATATGGATCTGCAACTGCTCAGTTCTCTCCTCAGCCATTACCTAAACTCAGTCCTCCATTTTTTTCTATGTAGATTTATTAGATTTCTTTATTTAACTTTAATACATATTATGAAAGTCATTTTGGTTTGGAAGTAACTTTTTTACTTCTGTAATTTTAATCTCAGTATCCTATAATACGTCTTTGTAAAAAATTTTTTATCTTTTGCTCAAAGTTGCTTACTTTGCCAGTTTTGCTCTTTTTGTATTTTATATAAATTCTCTGGAGCTTTTCTCCCTGGGCCTCCACTAAAAATGGGCTAGCCTGGCCCAGTGGACTTTCTCAGTAAACAAATGTCAATAAATAAATAAATAAAATACATTTACTGCTGTGTATGCCATTCAACAAATGGGAATCGGTAGAATGCAGACTGTCCAGTCAAAAAACATATAGTTCAACTATTAAGTATGGTTATAGTTATGTGAGTCATATTTCCACCCTTGCAGGGTATTTTTTCCTTTCCTTTCTTTATAGTTGTATGATTCTGGAGTTAGCATATAAAAGTAAGATGGGTGGGAATAAAGCCTTCCACCAGGGAATTGCATATGACTTTCTATCATGCAAAAAATGCTTTATTACTGATGTTACCCACAGTTTCATGGCTATGTTGTTCAATTTTTCATCATCTAATTTACTATTGATGAATAATAGGTCAAGTTCAGTAGTGGATCCATATTTGTTAGTGTCTTGTTAAGCTATCCCAAAGTTCCAAGCTTTTCACTGCCTCAACACAGTATTCTGTCATTTGGATAGTTAACATTTTTGTAATTTATTCCAGGTTACCAACTGAAACTGGGTAATTCCAAGCAACCACCGAACTAACAGTAATGTGATCACCAAGGAGGTTAATGCTTCAGTTTTAGATTACAAATTGCTGTTTCATTGTAGCTGATTTTTTATGCAACTTTTTCTAGTAATCATATCCAGAGCTTACTTATGAACCCTTTCATTTGAATGACTGGTGAAAGTTTTTTTTGTAGAAAACTGGGTGTGCCATCCTCTTTCCAATTTGTACAATGCTGGTTTAAATCATCTAATGCAACCTTGTTCTGAGACTCCACTAAATTTAGAAAGTCAACTAATATTATTAAATGTGTGTGTGTGTGTGTGTGTGTGTGTGTGTGTGTGTGTGTGTGTGTGTGTGTGTGTGTGTGTGTGTACACGTGCGCACTCACGCTCGCTCTCCAGAAATCTATAAGTGGTATAAAAGAGTGCCTCAATTTCTCGTCATCATTAACTGTCACTATGACACAGTCTAGTTCAGGGCTACTTAAACTATAAGTTGTGACCCATATGGGGTCATGTAACTGAATGCTGGGTTTGCAAAAAATTTGGCAACAGTAAAACATTTGTGGACACAGAGACTGCCTTTGCTGGACAGTATATTGTCCATAAAAAATTAAATCATTTGTTGGTCTGTTTTCTTTTTTTTAAGGGCATTCTTCTTTAAGAATTTCCTTTGTGTCTGGTCGCACAGATGCAGAAGATGAAAACAGGTTGCAAACACCTGTTGCGTCTGTGCAACCGATTGTTTACATCTTCTTCTTTCACGCATGTATAACTTGAATTCCATAAGATGTTTGGACTGCAGAATGTGGACCACAATGGACACATGATGGGTAGATGTGTGTGTGTGTGTGTGTGTGTGTGTGTGTGTGTGTGTGTGTGTGTGTGTGTGTGTGTGTGTGTGTGTGTGTGTGTGTGTAGCTGCTACATGACCTTTCTGTAGGCAATAACAGGAGCTTATATTCTCAGCTGATACTAAACGTATCAAATGTTTCAGTTCAGAAGTCTATCATAAGCTATAATTGCTGAACAGTATGAAAGGAAAAACATTTCCCGTGGCCATAAATATCTTCTTATAAGTTGTCATGCATGAATCTACTGCATTAACTTTACAGTTACAACAAAATATTATAAAACCCGAGTAGGCTTGACATAATGAAGGGCTGGAAAGTTTGCTATGAAACTAATTGTTAGACATATCATGGTGGTGTGCTTAAAAATATCAGGTGTGCAACTGCTGCTCTTTTTTAAGGAATTAAAAAAGAATGGGACCGCAAGATGAGGTGGAACGTGATAGAAAACTCTGTTAACAGCATATGTGATAACGGTTTGCTATATGTATTATAACCTTCCATATCCTGGTTCAGACTAAAGAAGCAATAACATCTTGGAACAGTTTAAAGCTGCAGTACATAGGTTACATTACTCTCCTCGGCTTCCTTTAAAGCATTATGCAATTAACCTATAAAGAAAAATGTTAATAGCTTTAGAAGAATACTGACAAATTATCTCAGACTATATACATTAATTGCATTTTATAATATTAATCAAAATTAATGTTTTTTCCTTGAAAACATTTTGGAGACTCAGTACTTCCAAGTATAGATCAGTCATAGGCAGTTAATTGTCTGTCCCTATGACATGATTAAAGTTAATTATTTTTTCCTAATCTAGTAAATTTAATGGCTAGTACAGCAGGAAGTTCAGACTCTGACAAATATGTTGAACAAACAGAGGTGACAAATCAGTATTACTTTCTTCCAACATATTAAAGTTAGTCTCATCTTCTGCTAATACCTTTCTTGTTAAAATACCCTGTGTCTCATCTTCATTAAGTGATTTCTGCTTCTTCTATGGAATATCTCATCTCATGTATAGACTAAGAATATTTATGTGGATCTTGCTTATTAAGAACATCTTCTGGCTGTCCTAAATTTACCTTTCTGCTTTCTGGCATTCTCTCCTTCATGTTGATCAGAGAACTCTGTTAACAACCTGTCATAGCAGAACTTTTGTTTGATTCAATTTTACTGTAATTTATTTTAATTTATCTTGAATCTGAACCTCGTTGTCATCAATCAACAAAACAGTAGTGGCAACTAATGTGGGCATTAATCTATGAGCCAGAAGCAATGGGGTGGGGTGTACAGTCCTGAGTATGTCGTCCTTCGGATGAGATGCCTTGTAACTATGAAACTGTTTTCAATTTGCCATCCATTCCCTATTACTATATTACCAGCTTACCATTTTTTAATGTAACAAATGCAATTTATTCTTCAAGGGCAGCAGGCACTGAGTTTGTAGATGAAACTCTGAAATATATCAGCAATCTTTTTATTAGTTACAGATTTCTTTAATGTGTAATTATTCAGATGACTTTTACTTCTGTAGAGATTGTGCATATTGACTGATACTCGGGGTTTGTAATGACAGAAGTTTGAGTGGCCTTTTATGGTTTAAATGTTTTGAACTGGGCAGTTTTGTCATTATTGGTTCATATGTTTTGTTTCATTGCTTACTGGAAACATGTCCTAAACAATAAATTTAAAACATGTTCTAACAAAAGCGGTGCTGTGTTATAAGAAATGTTTTGAAATAATTTTATTTTTGATTTATTACCAGTAAATATATTATTTGTATACCTATTTTATATACCTATATATCCTGGGTCGTGTAAAATTTTCCCTTGTGAAAACTGGGTCATGAGTGGAAAAAGTTTAAGAAGTCCTGGTCTGTGATTGCCAGCATTCTACAATAAAGTTTGCACTGTCCAAAAGGAATGTAGTCATAGATTATTTTACATGGAATAGATTCAGAGAGACTTTCATATTGGTGTGACTCCCCAATACTGACCCAGTAATCAAGTAGCCTCAATCCTCATCACTAGCAATGGGGGGGGGGGTGTACACACACAGTAAAGTGCAATTTCCCTTAAGACCACAGAGACCACAGTCAGTCTGGGGCTGGTTTCTCCCTCTTTCTCCAGATCCCTAATAAGACTCCCCACTGGCACAGCTATAACAATGAGATCTCACCTGAGTGGCCAAACCAAGACCTCTAGAACCCTCTCTGTCCAACCAGTGCTTCGTGTCCCTGCCCAAGTAGCTGACACTCACACACACACACACACACACACACACACACACACACACACACACACACACACACACACACACATGCACACACTTTGAGGTTTGATTTATACACACACACACACACACACACACACACACACACACACACACACACACACACACACACACACACACACACACACACACACACACACACACACACATGCACACGCACACATGCACATGCACACACTTTGAGGTTTGATTTATACACACACACACACCTGGGAAAGGTTGGCAATGGTATATTAGCTATGCTCCCTTCTGCCCAGACTATAAGGTAGTTTCCACCACCACCGGCCACTACTTATCAGCTACTTTAAGGCCCTTAGCAAAAGGTGTCCAATCCTACTGTGTAATGTTACTATTAATCCAAATGGTAGTTTGACCAGGCTATTAGGAGTGGCCTGTCAGTGTCACCAGATAGATACGTAAGTAATTTAAGAGCTTGAATATCTCTAAACAGACCAGCCACAATTGAAAGGTTTAAATATATTTAATAATAAATAATAAAAGAACAAGACAAGACTAAATATGCATTCACAGTGACAGAGTTCAAAATCACAGGAAATATTTAAAACAACATTGCTGGACAGTCTCAAATAAATACAGAAAGCATTTAAGCTAATATTTATTATGTTCCTAACTGAATCTAAAAGAAATTATTGCACCCTAGTGAACTTACTTACAGCAAGACAAGTGCAGAGGTGGTGAGTGGATATTGTCAGGTTAAAGACAAATACAAAATGCCCTGTCTCTCTTTCTCTCTCTCTCTCTCAGAGCATTCTTAAATTAATATCAGATATTACTGCTGTGGTAGCTGGCAGGATAACATCACTTTTTGTCACCTGACTTTAGTTCACAAGCTAAACCCCCGTTGTTAGAAACTACTAGAATTTAGCATCTCCTGTGAGAACACACAGCCTTCAGATATTTGCAGCTGCTAGGAGACATAAACCAGTAAAACACTTACAATCTAATGCAGAAGGCCCCCTAGTTCTAGACAGCCTGTCTCCTTGTTGCATTGAAACTAACTTTTATAGCACAATCATAAGACAATTTCATTTCAACTATTTTCTTGAAGTTTTGTAAGTTAACCTCTATGTTCTAGTTCCCACTGTTAAAACATACATTTACACAGGTACAGTGGTTTATATACATTTCTGTTCTTTCCCAGTAGGGTATACTGTGGACACATCCTTAAGCTCAGTACTTTACACACACACTTCTGTACCAGCAGCTTGATATACAAATAACATACAGTTCTTGTATAGTGGTAACACAAGCAACTGCATTCTGGTGATATTCACAAATGACATATAACTATTTACAAAATTTCAGATGGCTTTGCTGGCAGTATCTCCTTTTGTCACACTTGTACATAAATCATATTAATATTTACAAATGACATAATTATTTACAAAATTACAGATAGCTGGGCTGGCAGTATTTCCTTTTCTGACAATTGGGATAATGCCTTCTATTTGTTTTTGTCACATCAAGTAAGGTGACATTTAAAGATCGAGTGGAAAATGTTTAGTGTGGTTCTTAATTTAGCAAATCGCCAGTTATGCAACTGATTTACAAATATGCAAATTTAACTGACAATTCCTTGATTGATTTACAAATTCTCTTCTTACCAGTTAACTCCTCAGTGATTTCCATTAATTTATTTAATAACACTCCAGGACAATGTGAGGCAGGGGATGTTTTTATCACAAGTCCATATTCAGAAGGAGTTTGGCAAGTTATTTTTGTTTTACTTACAGGATATTAAGAAACTTCAGTTTATCAAAAAAGAGTCTTCATATGAATGAACTATTTGATGGAACACCAAAGTCATACTAAAATGTTTTACACTTGATCTTTAAATACATTCACTAAGGATGTCTTAAATAGTGATTTAGGCATACTTCTGTAAAACCAGGCTTGCTTCTTGAAAATGTGTAGTTGCCTAAAACTTCATAGAACAAAAGGAACTGCAGCAATCTTCCTGCTAGATGAAGGGAACAAGTCTGCAAGCTGGGAAGCAGTCAACGGCCTACTTGAGAGCCATACATACCAGCAGTCCCTTTCTTACAGAGTACACAGTTGCATGTTTTGTGTTTGTCTGCTTATCTGTATATTTATTTGTCTATCCACTTATCATTTTTTGTCAAGTACTTTGGCTAGACTACTTGAGGACTTTTGATCCCTTTCCAGTCACAACATAGTCAAAGTAAAATATTACAAAAAAATTCCAAACATTAACTAAGCACACAACCAACAACCACTCCCAGTATTCATAAAATAGTAAATAACATCAAATCCTGTTCCAGTAAAAATACCCTGAGCTTCATCAGTAAAAATCACATGAAGTATTCTAACTCAAGGGATGATGCAGTTTTATTGTGACTCAGCTGCAAAGACAGCAGTGCAGATTGTGGAGAACAGGATACACTTGGAATACTTTAAGGTCATCGCCAATCTTGCTGTAGTATGCTTCCTCATCTAAAACTGAGTATGAACTCCAACTTCCTCTGCAGTTTTTGATACAAAGTCAATATCATGTTTTATGGTTGTAAAGCCATATATTAATGATACATCACCTGGTAAGTGTTAGACTTTAATCATTTCTGTATCCAGCCATTAGTATAAATGTCTTCTCATCATATGCAGTCAGTCCTAGGAATCCAGTTTCAACACTTTGATAACAGCACCTGTAAATTTTATTTATTTACATTTTGTTCAACAGGGTAAAACACTGACAAGATCAATTGCTGGGGCTAAACATGGTTATATATAAACAGTAACACATACTCATTAGCACCTACAGCAAAATGTGAAACAATCAATGGCAAAACAGAAACATAGCAACAGAAGGCCGTGCCTGTTTAATAATAATAGTACAAATATAGTCACTGTAGTAGACAGAAACAGAGCTACAAGGTAAAGGGATAATCATTGTTTTTCTAATTTCATAATAACCACCATTATTTCATTGCACTTGTTCTTTTTTATTTTTATGACTACATATTTTGTTTGTTTTAGTAACCCATTGTTTAATCTATCGCACTTTTAAACTTCTTTCATTTCTCCCTGTAATATCAGCATGCATTAAGAAAACTGCTGCCATATTTGTGAACAGTTTGTCAGTGAAAGAAGGACTGACTGATGCCATTGTTTTGCCTGTTTGCCAACCCAAGCAAGCAAATGCTCTTTTTAAGCTCAGTAATGACGTGATAGTTTTTATCATTCAGAAATACTCATGCCAAGGCTCTCTAAATTAACTAAAATTTGTCTGAGCCAGAATTTCTTCTAGAGAGTTTGATTTTTGCTCAAAAAAAAGAGCAAGTAGGTCCCAGATAGAAAACATAAGAAATTGGTGAATTTAGAGTGGTAGTAATATAACTGCACTCTGTACTGCTCTTTTTCTCTTACCAAAGGAAGTCTGAACTGGCACATTTCCTTTGATGATTTTGTGACGGCCGTGCCCTGGCCCAGCAGTCAAGGAGCCTCAATCCTCACCACTAACACCAGAGAGGGCGTCTCATATAGGAGAAAGGATAACAAATACAGTTAAGTGCATTTTCCTTTAAGTGCACACAGAGATCACAGTCAGTCTGGGGCTGGTTGCTCCCTTGCTCTCCAGGGCCCCAATAAGACTCCCGACTGGCACAGCTATAGGGTCCAGATCCCAGCCTAGCTGGCAAGCCAACCTCCAGTACCCTTTCTGTCCAACCAATGCTTCATGTCCCTGCCCAAGTAGCTGACACACACACACACAGACACACACACACACACACACACACACACACACACACACACACACACACACACACACACACACACACACACACACACACACACACACACACACACACACACACACACACACACACACACACTTTGAGATAAGTATCAATACAACTTCACAGACACTCCTGGGAAAGGCTGACACAGATTGTCCAGCTGTGCCCCTATACCCAGACTATACGGTACTAATTACCACCAGCTAATATTTATCAGCTACTAAAAGGCCCTTAAAAGGGTGTCCAATTATTACTGTGCAATATTATTATCCAATTGATGTGTGACTAAACAGTCTTAATGCTTATTAGAGTGGCTTTGTGCAATAAACTCTATAAATATGCAATGTACTCTAGATCTTAGCTTATCTCTACATAAACCAGCCACAGTTGAAAAGGGTTTAAAATATTGAATAATAAATACTAAAAACACGAGACAATACTACTATACCACAGTGCCATTCAAGAGTTCAGAGATCACACAGAAACTTAAAATAATTCAGTAGTACAGTTCTGACATAACAGAAAAACACTTAGTCTAATCTTTTCTATTTCCTAGCTATTGCTACAAGAAAACATACTTCTAAGATAACTTACTTAAGAGAGCATAAGCAGTGCTGATGAGTTGAATGTCCAAGATCAAAATGCTTACAGTCTCTCTCTGAGCAATAGTTTTTAAAATCACTACAAAACATTTCTGCTGGGCCCTCCCAGATTGCATCATTCTCATTTCATTCCCATTACATAATTTCTTTGACACTTAGCCTGGAGTTCCCAGGCCAACAGGCTACATTATTTAGCAAGCTAACACCTGCTCAGGAAGCTACAACAATAAAAGACATTTCAGATGTACACTCTAGTAATTATTCCTTAAGTTAAAACAATAGAAAGAATGTGCTAGTCCAGACAGAATGACTCTGAGCTCTAGAGATCAAAAGGATCAAAGGATATCATTTTAATTTCAAAGAACAGATGTGAAATGCTTGACTTAGTTTTCCCTGCAGCAGATATGTTGCTACAATCTTGAACTTCAGCATTTTAGTATTTTCTTTCATTTAAGAAATAAGCCTGTATTTTACATTTATATTTACAAATGCCAGAATTATGTATCAAATTCTATTTGGCTAGGCTGGCAGCCTTTGCCCTTCTCTACCAGTCTTCACAGATTTATTTAGTTGTTTTTTTATAACTAGCCCTTATGAGGTTTAAATGCCAAGAAATACTGTTGGCAAATTATGAACCTGTGTTTACAATTGTGATATCCCCACTCTGGACCAGTAATCAAGGAGGCTGAATCCTCACCACTGACACTATAGAGGGATGTTCACTTGGAACAAAAATGGATACACCCAGTATTTCCATATGCAGCTGTCTGCATCAAGCATATTTCCCTTAAGAGCACACAGGGAACACATTCTGTCTCCCTTCTCAATAAGAGTCCCCACTGGCACAGGTGCAGGGTTGAGTCCTCACCTGAGTGCCCAAGCCAAGTCCTCCAGCACCCTCTCGTGAAACCAGTGCTTTGTGTCCCTCCTCCAAATAGCTGACACACACAGACACTTTGAGATTTGCTTTTCACACACACACACACACACACACACACACACACACACACACACACACACACACACACACACACACACACATACACACACACACACACACACACACACACACACACACACACACACACACACACACACACACACACACACACACACACACACACACACACACACACATGCATGCATGTGCCTACACACACATACACGCACACAAACACACACATAGGCACACACACACACACACACACACACACACACACACACACACACACACACACACACACACATACACACACTACTGGAAAAGGCTGGCACAGATTTACTAGCTTTGCCCCCTGCTGCTCAGACTATAAGGTAGTCACTGCAACCAGACACTCTCAAGCCAGCTACTCTAAGTCTCTTACAAGGGTACCTAATTATACTGAGTGAAATTAATATTAATATGAATGGTAGTTTGACCAATGCAGTAATGACCAATGCAGTAAGGCTTTCAGGAGTGACCACAGAGTCATCAAACAGATATGAGTACTCTCAAAGGTAAAACTATTCTATAAAACACCAGACACAATGAAAAGTTTAAATATATTTAATAGTAAATAATAAAAGAACATGAAGATACTAAATATCTATTTATAGTAAACACCAGCATTTCAGCCACAGGAAATATTAAAATAACACAGATGAATAGATTCACACAGATACAGAAAAATAGTACTTAACTAATCTCACTATATTTTCCTGACTAATCTAAAGTGTTACTATTCCTTGATCACTTACTAGAGCAAGGCATGATGAAGTAGGTGAGTGATCCTTCAATGTCAGGTTCCAAAAATAGACTGCCATGAGACTTCAACTAGTATTAAAGCAATATTTTTGTCCTAGATTACAGAATGACATCACATACATCTGGTCATCTGATTTCTGGTTCCCATGCAACTCCCCCCACCCCGGCTAGAAGTTGTCAATATTTAGCACCTGTTTGTCAACAATACACACACAGAAATCCTTGCTAAGATCTGCTGCAGATTCTGGAAGTCATGAAACCATAAAACACTTCCACTCTTCCCACAGGAGCTAATAAACCATACTTCTTACAGACATTGTATCTCTGGCTTCATTTGAAACTGTGTGATGACATCTTTGTGGCCTAGGCCCAGAAATTTAATTTCTTACTATTTTCCAAAGTTAGCTGGAGCTGAGCTTAACCTCTTTGCTTCCAGTATCCTCTGTTAACGTATATTTTTAATTCAATTACAGTACAGTCAGGACCCACTGTTGGTACATTTTTAACACAAGTAGCTTTACAAATACATTTTTCAACACAAGCATCTGTACAAATCAGTTTGATATGGATATGATACGAAATCAGAATGCAAAATAACAAACTTAACTTCAAAAATAAGCTGAAGTCCTATCTATCTAATTCTTGGATATGTAACTGTCAAGACCCTGACTAACCTAATAAATATATGTAACTGTCAAGAACCTGACTAACCTAATAAATAACCAGTCCTTTCTCACTGGTATCTACAAATGGTGCTTTACATGAAAAACTTCTCGTGTAGCAACATATTTGATGCTTCAATGTGTATCATAATCTTGTGGTATTTACTTATGTTGTACTTTCTGTGCATTGTTTAAATGTTCTACTAAAAGAACTATGCTGAATATATTTGTACAGAGCTTTAGAAACTAGCTTGTTTTTTTTTACTATTGCTTAAATGTTCCTCAAAAGGACTATGTGCATATTTCTGTACAGAACTTTAGAAACTAGCTTGTTTTTTGTTACTATATTGCATGCTTTCTGTATCTGAATATTTTTGTAACAAGATGTACTATGCGGATCTTTTATCCCTAGGCTACGAATGACATATACTTCTTTACAAAATTTCAACATTCCAGTTAGTTGCATATGTTACACATCCACTGCCCTACTTCTCCTGCCATAGCTGGCAATACCTGACATGGTCACAGCAATGAGTGGTAACTATCTGAACTAAGGAGGGCCTTTGACATGGAAACAATGCCTGTGAGCCAAGATTCTATATGACTGCCCATCACTGGTACATGTAATTATTTACATGAGGATGAGATTGCACAGACATCATTATACACATCATACCTGGAATTAGTTTTCACAGCTGAATGTACCAGTCTCATACTTACTTTATTGACTTCATTATTTTGATATAATGCATGGAAGCAGACATGATGCTAAATTCAGCAGCAATTATCTGTGTGTGCAGATCATGGCAGAGTAGGTAATTCTTGCTGCCCTAACCTGTATAGGTTCTATTTAGTACATGTTATTTTAACATGTGGAGTTTATCTTCACCCATTAGCATTATCTTATTTCTTCAGCATACATTGAAATGGCACCCCAAGTTAGAACTGCACGTCATTGTAGCATTGTGCTTATTCCAGAATGCAACATTCTAAAGCTTCTACAACAAGCAGCATCTAGCTCACAAGGCATAGAGTTCCATTCTGCTGTGTCTGTTTCATGAAATTAAATATATACACACATACATGCATTCCAAACTTCTCAACCTCTTAGTGCAATAAATTTGGACAAAGCCTGACAAAATGGGGGGGGGGGCAAAGGCCTCAAAACAGGGACAGATTTTAAATATTACTCTTATAACCTTAGAAAGTTGATAGAATAACACAGTTTGTGTTACCATACATTTTCTGAAGGACTGAAGTCTGAAACTTAAATGTATATCATCATTTGGTGACTTCAGTCCTCAGGTCATCCCAGTGATTTGTCAGAAAACCACAAATTTTATGAGGAACAGGCAAAAATTATGAGACAAAAATTTGGACTTTCTGTGAAAATCTGGACAGTTGAGAAGTATGAGTCATACTCATAAAAATTGTTTCACCAGGACTGTAGCAAGTTTTAATCCCTGAAGCAGTCTGTGCATCATTATTAGGATAACATCAAGTTATCGTTTAAGGAATGGTATGAGGGTATGCAGTCTCTTTCTATTCAGCCTATCTGTGTAATGTGCCGCTGATGCATTGCATGCAAACCAGCACTGACAATAAAAAAGCCTCTGTACAGTGTGGTATTTTTATTAGAAACATACTACTATCTCTCTAATATCATTATTTTTCAAAATAAATGAAGTACTACAATTTTGTTCTTTAAAGCACTGTAATTAAAACGATATACACAAGACATTCAACTTGAAACAGTATTATGGTACATTTTACATAGGAACTTAGCATATAGTCAAAACATAATTTCAGCAAAAGAAACAGTGTTAAGCTGATGGCAGTGACCTTATCTAGTGGCGTGAATTACAGTTTAAAAATTATATATAAGATAAAGTTCTAACACTTTTTTTGAGATTAAAGTAAATATGTGACTAATCTAAGGATGCCAGTCATACATCATTGCTAAAAGCTTGTATCATGAAATATCTGACCTTTAAAAACACAGCTGCTTTAATTGGACTTTAGGAAGCAATCTGGCAAGCTATCCATGTGATTGCCTTCTGATGTAGCTGCTTTTTCTCACCCTCATGCGGAACCTTACATGTGTTTCCTCAGCTTTTCTAAAACACACAAAAGCCTTGACATAAACATTGCACAGAACCTGGCTAAGCAGAGGTGGCTTATTATGTGTCAAAGCTGGTTACTAATCCACCTCTTTCCTTATCAGCTGAAGACACAGGCAGTCTTCTCAGGGTTCAGGAGTGAAATGGAGAGGTCATACAACAGTGGGAACAAGACACTCAGCATTTCTCAGTAAACATTTTCACACAACCATCAAAACAAATGCTTAGTGACGTGCAGGAAAATGCTGGAGTCAGACTGGAAGTGCAGTCATAATATTTAAGGATTGTGACCCTGTAGCTGGTACCAAATGTTTGTTTTTTATCACCCACTGATTTTTCTTACCATGCCTGGCAGAGTTTTTAGTCTGTAGAATGAGGGGGGATGAACTTGCACCTACCTCCTAATAAAGGCAGGAAAAACAACTATCAAGCACTGTGAAATAAAGTATTTACTTTCTGAAAGGTGAACTGAATGCTCTGAATGAAGAAGGGTGACACTGTATATACATGTGAATGCATGCTTTTCAGCTTGTTACAATGACCCGTATCTCCTTGTGGTGTTAAAATAACAAATAAACAAAAACATGACCTCCTGCATATATAAACTGGATGACATTACACAAGTTGCTGTTAGCTGTATTTTGACTGTTCTTGTTAAGTCTTAACCATTTCTGCTTGGTTTAATTTAGGTATTTAGACTTGGAGAAGTCATTCTAATCTTAGGAAGTCAAAATATTTACAGAATAAAAAGACATCTCTGATACTAATATCATATTTCCGTTTAAAAAAATACAGTCCACTTATTCTTGAATTTTGTTTACATGTAGGCATTAGTGGCACACTTCCTACTCATCATGGAATAATCTTTTCCTTTTCAAGAAGGCAGATATTTTTAAAATGTAACTAAAGAAATCCTTACATACATGTATACTTGGTGTACTTGTCGTAGTATCACTTATCCATGACTCTGGACTGGTGGTGGAGTAGTTTTTATTGTAATGGGCAGCCATGTATAAGTTTGATACAGCACTGATTCCGCAGTAAGTTGTCATAGATTTTCATTTTAATGCCTTCACTTATAAATAACAAGAAAAGATTATTGCATTAGTATTGACTCCTTGCTTTTTACCTTTTTCATGTTGTCTTAAGGCTAGGTAGGTTTTATACTTCAAGATGCACTTCTCTTGATGTAGCACCACTGCAGTAAGAAAGCTTCAGTCCATAGCACTACACTGGTCTCACCAGTGAAGGCCACATGCAAATATGGCAATCCAGGGACATTGTTAATGCTAATTAGCTATGTGTTCTTCCCTGGAATGTTTAGCAAGATAGAATAATTCAAAAAGTAACTGCCTCGCTATGCAAGCAGTAAAAGCAAAAAAACAAACAAAAAAAAAATGCATATGCAGTTTTTTGATGACATACAGTTATTCAGTCCTATGGCAGGAATGGGGCTGTTAGCCCTGCAGGAGATAAGTACAGTGAAACTATCTCTGTGTGCCTCTTTGTGGGAGTGTGTGTGTGTGTGTGTGTGTGTGTGTGTGTGTGTGTGTGTGTGTGTGTGTGTGTGTGTGTGCGTGTGTGCGTGTGTGCGTGTGTGTGTGTGTGTGTGTGTGTGTGTGTGTGTGTGTGTGTGTGTGTGTGTGTGGTGTGTGTGCTTTTGTGCATGCATGTGTGCGTATATGTGTTTGTGTGTCTGTATGCAAGAGAATGACTTTAACTGTGTTTGTCACTGTGTAGGTATGAATGTGCATGAGTATTGGTATATGTGTGTGTGGATTCACTTTGAAACATTGAATGTTCAGAACATCGACGTTCTGATCATCGAGACCAGAACATCGATGTTCAGAACATCGAAGTTTCAAAATGAACCACACAAACACCAAATAAATTACACAAACTAGGTTATGCAGGGGGGGCTTTGCCCCCCTGCACCTCCCATGTGGCCCCCCACACCTCTTCTACTTTAATATTCCAACTCCGAGATCGCACTACAGTGAGGTAAGGGAAATCGTTATTGCTTGCTATATGGCTCGCTAACGAGGATCATACCCTACCTGTACTGCCAAGACTCAGATGGCACACATACACACAACATGCAAGGCACCTTGCTGCCTGCACGCACACCCACAATTCTACATTTTCACTTACCTGGCACTTTCCCTTTAAACCTTTGATGTTCAGAACATCGATGTTCTGAACATTCGATGATTTAAAGTGGAACCATGTGTGTACATATGCATGTGTGTGTTTGTGTGCATGTCTGTAGGTAGCTATGCAACTGTGTTACATGAGTTGGTTGGGGAGAACACTAGTGTGGTTCTCTGTAACAGTGTTTGATTCAAAGATGAGTTGTTGTTCCCTGCAACTTTATTATGTCTCTGAATTGCAGTATATCACCATTGTACTGTTGGACACTGCAACACTGTCCATATAGTGATAGTGGCATTATGTTCACTGAATCCTGGCCAGTCTGTTTTATTTTGTACTTCACATCATTCATTTTCTGTATTACATTAAAAAGTTATTATCATATTGCTATGACTTTTTTCTCAACAGAGTGGACTAATAACAACATTTAGCCCTCTGCTTTAAACTTCCTTAGTATGGCATTTTTTGTTATACATGTGTTGCATTTCTTGTGCCCCTTCCATATGTCACTATTGGCATAACAATTTTCAACATATCACATAATTTTGTGTTGTGCACTGTTATACTTTTAACTGGAAATATGTTTTTCAAAGTTTGCTAAGCTATGTTGAACAAGTCATGGAGAAGAATTCTGTATAGTAATGCAAATGGGGTAAATAGTGTTGCAACTTGGGGTACGTCCATCACAGCAATCAGAGTGTAAGGAAGTAACTAACCCCAGTTCTATCCATTTTGTCATATGGCCTTGTTTAGTATAGATTTCAGTGTTTTATTGAAGTCCAACAACAAAAAAAAAAACACGGATCCACGCAGAAGCTGAGTTCACAACAAAAATAATCCAAGACACAGTAGAAGCTGTAAGCACCATAAAAAGTGATTTTTTGATAAAGTTGCTGAGGAAGATACTTTTTGAATCAAACTGGTAAAATATTATTGTGGGTTGCTGCTTAATAAAGGATTTATCATACTTTGGAAGTGTTGTTTGGTTCTGACAGCTTTTATTGTGTCTTGGAGTATTTTATTAAAACCCACCACTAACCAATCAGTTTGTGAGGTGGTACACAGAAGTTTGTAACTGTTTTACTTTGAAGGACTGATTACAACAAATCACCACGAAGAAGGAGACATAAAAAGGATTAACTTAATCCAAACCTTGAGCACAATTATGATATCAAAAGGACAAATATGGTAAATTATTATATAGGCACACACTAGAAGGCATAGCATACAAAAATGTTTGTTTTATGTAGAGAATGCACAGACAAAAGATGTTAGGGGTGCAGACATGGAAAACAAATAAGTCAAAGAAATCCATTGGCAGGTGCTTTGGGATGCTATTAGATACACAGGGTTTAATGAAGCATTGAGTTTTAAGTGAGTTTTAACAGGAGAAATTTGAATCATGTATGCAAATATTGTTTTTCCTCTATGTCTTTATCCACCCTGTAAAGTAAGCCCTTTTTTATTTCAAAACAGAGGTATAATACAGAACCACTCTACTCTGGCTATATTTTCCCTGGCTGTGCTTAATATGTCATCCTCCCATTATGTTTTTTTTTTAATTTTCTTTGCTTGTTTGTAAATTTGCCAAATCAGGAACATTTTCATCAGTTTTGTAAAGAACTATATGTCATTTGTATATCAACTGATTTGTACAGGTGCTTGTGTTGAAAATGTATTTCTAAAGATGCTTGCGTTAAAAATTGTACCAACAGTGGGTCCTACTGGACAGAAAAGAAATACACCTGTATGTCAGACTGTATTGTAACTGTTGAAATGATTATATATTGTAACAGAGGATACTAGAAGAGAAGAGGTTAATTTTAGTCCAGCTAACTTTGGAAAATAAAAACAAAAAAGTACTTGAGGGACTACAAAGACCACTATAGCCAAATGTAAGTTTAGCGCTTTCATTCATATATGCACATGACCTTTGTTCATGCGCTTTCATTCATTTATTCACATGGACTTTGAAGTGAACAAAGTTTATGTGAATATACGAATGAAAGCGCAAAACTTACATTTGGCTATAGTGGTCTTTATAGTCCCTAAAGTACTTTTTTGTTTTTAATTAGTTTGTTTTTAATGCTTTGGTTTTGATGGTTTATTTTTTTATTTCAACTTTGGAAAATAGTCTGAAATTAAATTACCTGGTTTAGGCCATAAAGATTGTATCTTACAGTTCTGATTGCAACCAGAGACAAAATATTTGTGAAAACCAGGACTAGGAATCCTACTGTATTGTTTTTAGGGGTGAACTAATTGCTATGTTGGAAGGGTGGAAGTTCTTGAAATGTTTTGTAGCTTCTAGATGCTATAACACATCTTAGCTCATTTTGCTTTGCTGTAGTAAGTCAATTAGGGAACAGTAATTGTTTAGATCAGTCAGGAAAATATAGTGAGATTAGTTAAGAGTGGCGTTCAAAAGACATGCGTGAATGGGCATGCCTTCGTTGAAGGTTGGGCGCCGGGCTGGCACCTCGGCATTGTAAAAATCTACTGACAATCATTAGCAGACCGGAGTTCCACTGTGTCAACCCCTAACCAGGAAAAGCCGAAAGAAGAAGTTAAGTATTGTTTTTCTGTATCTGTGTGAGCCTTTCCATCTGTGTTATTTTTAATATTTCCTGTGGCTGAAACTCTGGTGTTAGTTGTAAATAGATATTTAGTATTTTCATGTTGTTTGATTATTTATTATTAAATATATTTAAACTTTTCATTGTGGCTGCTGTTTTTAGAGAATATTTTAATGTTTTTGAGTACTTATATTTATTTGGCGACGCTGTGGCCACTTCTAAAAGCTTTGCAGCAATGAACAAACACCATCAATAATTTGTATTAGTATTCATTTTACTCAGTATTATTAAGTACCCTTGTAAGAGCCTTAGAGTAGCTGACTTTGGAATATTCTGGTGGCAGTATCCGTCTTATAGTATGAACAGAGGTGGCAAAGCTTGTAAATCTGTGCCAGCCTTTCTTAGGTGTGTGTGTGCATGTGTGCATGTGCATGTGCATGTGCGCGTGCGCGTGTGCGTGTGTGTGTGTGTGTGTGTGTGTGCATGTGAAAATCAATCTCAAAGAGTGTGTCTGTCAGCTACTTGGAGCAAGGATACAGAACATGGATTTCACAGAGAGGGTTAAGAAGGACTTGGCTTGGAACACTCAGCTGAGGACTCAACTCTACAGCTGTGATCAGTGGGGAGTCTTATTTTGGTACTGGAGAGAGAGAAGGGGAAACCCAGTCCCAGGACTGAGTGTGCTCTTTGTGTGCTCTTAAGGGAAATTGTGCTTGGTGCATAGATCTTTATCTAGAAATACTCTGTGTATCTATTCTTGTTCCAAGTGAACATCCCACACCAGTGTCAGTGGTGAGGCTTGAGGCGCCTTGATTACTGGGACAGAGGAGGGGTGTCATATATTGATGAGCAGTGGGGTGAATATTAATTGAACTTCTGTAGCCTGTAAGCAGTTGTCACCTTAGGTGTATGTTTACTCAGGAGCCACAAGATAAACATACAGAGTTTCATTTTCACAACAACTTTATTTATTTTTTTGTTAGTTTGGTTTAGTCAGGGAAAGCAGGCAAAGATGTCAGCAGAGGATTATGGTAAGCTGACAAAGAATCCTTAGCCAAGATGTGTGAAGCTAAAGGGCTGGTGCATGCCAACCTGCCTAAAGAGGAAATGATTTCAGCCTTAGTCACAGCTGTAGCCCGGACCAGCAACCTGGAAGATAACCAGTCTGGTGATGGAGATGTGCAGCCCTCAGAAACAGGACAGTTCACCTTTTCCTCAAAGGACGTAAAAATCCATCTGGAGTTAAAGAGACTTGAAATGGAAGCCAAATGTTTGGAATTAGAATCAGCATAGAGACTGCAGCATTTGGAGGCTGAAGAAAATGAGAAACTGCAGCATTTGGAGGCTGAAGAAATTGAGAAACAGCAGTAACATGAGAGGGAGCTGCTGACTGTTCATCGGAGTCATGGAGGTAATGGGGAAGGGAATAACTGAACCCCAGAAGCAATAAAGGTCAGTAAATTTCATCCACAGTTTACAGAAAGTGATAATTTTGATAGTTTTATTCATATATTTGAAAAAGTATGTAAACAGTATGTTGACCAAGGACTCTGGGTATGGTTCCTGATCCCCTTACTCCATGGTAAAGCTGTAATGGCTGTTTCTAAATTGCCTGATACTGATTGTTTAAACTATGATAAAGTTAAACAATGTTTATTGGAATGTTTTGAAGTTAACACCTAAAGCTTACAGAAAAAAAAATTTGTGAGCATAGACGCAAGGCAGATCAAAGTGTATGTGACTATATTGCTGAGTTAAGCACTTATTTTCATAGGTGGGTGAGTGGGTGTCAAGTCACCACTTTTGAAAGGCTGTCAAACCTTTTGGTGGGAGAATAAGCCCCCAGCACTTTGCCTGAAGACATGAAAATCTGGTTGGCAGACTGGGAATGTAACTCTGTAGATGAGCTGGGGAGAAAAGGGGATCTCTACATAGCAAGCAGGGCATCACTGCACAAGAAGAGGATACCCAGTGCTGCACAAGAATATAAGGGAACCCATGTGGACAGCCTAAACCACTCCAACAGAGTCCACCAGTAACAAGGGGAAGCCACTAGCTCATGTACATGGCCAGGAACAAGGTTTAGATGTTTTAAATGTAAGCAGATTGGCCAGGTAGCATACAACTGTCCACTGAAGCAAGATGGGGAACAAAAGGTGAGGGACCCAGCTAGAATAAGAGTATGCCAGTGGTAAGTTGTCTTAAGGCAACAGGGGTACCAAACTATCACCAGAGTTTGTATCCTATCTTAGTGGGTGGAAAACAGGCCACTGCTAAGAAAGACACAACTTCTGACATAACCGTTGTGAAACCTGCAGTGGTTATAGAGGAGCAGTTCTTGCTTGGGCAGTCCACTTCAGTCAGAGCTTTAGGAGGGACCTCATTCCAAATACCTCTTTCCAGGGTTCACCTTGACTAGGAGGGTGGAAACGGAAGCAAGGAAGTAGGTCTGTTTGAGGATATTCCTGCAGATGTCCTGATAGGGAATGATTTTGATAATGCAATGCCTTGTGTGCATGCAGTTACATGCAGTCAGGCTTGGAGACAGGCATGTGGGTCTGGTAGTCTGGGGGAGGCCCAGACAGATCCCACACCTGAAGCCAGGGCTAGTGAGGTGACTATTTCAGGGAGGGAGCTACCCTGTAGCAGTTAGCCTGAAGGTGAGCCACAGCTGCTGGTAGGTACTGATGTTCCCTTGGACAGAGTGACTGCAAGAGCAGAGGTAAGTGGTAGTTCCCAGGCTGATAGTGAGACACCACTATCAGGGGACACCAGACCTCTTGTGGAAGGGGAGCTGGGAAGGGTCACAAAGATAGAGTTGAGACAGGCTCAGCTCTCAGACTCTATACTAAGAGCCTTGAGAGAGCTAGCTAGGGTGGCACCTGATTCTCAAGAAAAAGAGGAGTCTCTTTGCTGGAAGAAAGGGTCCTAATGGAGAGACAAAAAGTTAGCAAGCAAAGGAGAGTAGTAGTACTGAAATTGAATTCATCCTCAGGTCTTCGGGAGTACCTTCATGAGGTAGAACCAGTTTTTCATAAAATCTCACCAAGGTGAAACTGATATATGAATTGTATCTATTTAAGCATATATCATGGACATAAGCAAGTCAAAAACAAAAAAAAAAGACAGCTGGATGCACAAGACCAAGGATAAAAAAGTGCCCAATCCTGGTAGGCACACTGGTGCCAGGACTGGAAAAAATGACAGTGCAGAATCCTCAAAATACAGAAACATTCCTACAATGGGCCTGGCCAGGCCTAGGGGGAAGATGCCCCCCTGTTGTACAAGGAAGTAGCAGTCCACAAAATTCATAAAAATTGAATGGCCAAAGAAAAGCCATAAAGATGATAGAGTGGACTATTGAGGATAAGAAAGAAATTATGTATTGTTACTATTATGTAAAAAGCCCAGAATTTCCAGACACAAGATATACAAAATGATTAAGAGAGAAATTAGAGGAAAGAAAAATACTTCCGCAAGAAAAACTGTCAGAAGCTCAGAAGCTTCAAATAAAAATTTGCATTCATTAATACAACAGATTTTTGAAAAACAGTATACAGATCAAGAAACTTTGATCTGTTTGGAAAAAGAAGCATCTGAGGAAGTGCGAAAATATAAACAACAAAACCTAGAGATATTTGAAAAATATAAAAAAGAAATATGGACATGGGAAAGAAAGAGATTTGTTATGGTGCAATATTTATGCAAAGGAGAAAGCCATGTTAACTAAAATAGAAAAGGCAGTCTCAAAGATATTCAAAGAGAAATACAGGCAAAGGCATCTAGATATGGAAATTTTCACAATAAAAAAATTAATAGCACAAAGATGTAATGTGGAAAAGAAGATCAGTAAAGCAGAAGTTAAAGAAATAGAAGTTGAAGTTATGGAGTGCCTGCGAAGTGAAGGATTTAATGTAGAACGTCTAAAACAGACTACATCACAGCATGATGGCGTGAGTCCCCAGAATAAGGAAAAGCAAGAAGATCAGGAGACGTGAAGAAGAAATATGGACATGGAAAAGAAAAAGAGATTTAATATGGTGTAATATTTATGCAAAGGAGAAAGCAAAACTAACCAATACAAAAAGAGCAGCACCAAAGATAATTGAAGAGAAATACAGGCAAAGGAATCCAGATATGGAAAACTTTACAATACAAAAATAAGGAGACTAAGGAAAAGTAGAAAAAGAGATTAGTAATGAAGTTAAAGAAACAGAAACTGAGGTTATGGAGCAGCTGCAAAGAGAAGGATTTAGTGTAAAAAATTGAATGCAGAAAGCACCACAACAGGATAGAACAATGGATATACAAATTAAGGGGAAAAGAGTGGGGCAGGAAGCAATTGGTCAGGTGCCATATCAAGATATTTTGGAGCCTTTCACAGGAAACCAGTATAAATGTTCACTTGAAGCTAGACAGCAAGGAAAGGAACAGGAAACTGTGGAAACTCTGATGCAGTCAATGTTGAGGAGTGATAGGCCAGTGAGTTCCCATATGACAGAGCAACAGATGACACAGGATGAAATTAAAGAGAATGTGCCACAGGAAGATGCTATAGACCTTTCTGTAGATTGCCCACAGGAAATGGAAAATAAGAGATGTGCCCTCAATTTGGAAGAAAATTAGGTAAGAGAAGAGTTACTTGATTTAATGGACGTGGATAGATATATTAAGATCAATGAGAGAAATAGACTGCAGAAGGTCAATAAAACTCAAAAAGTAAGAAGTCTGATACAAATGAACAGAGTAATTAGGACTGTCCATAGACATCCATTTGATATATCATAAGTGAATAGGATATACTACTGTGCTGCTAAATTAATAACAGATAAAGATCACAGGGTAGTGAGGGAAAGGAAGGGGAGAAATCAAATACCATCATGGAAGTATCGAATAGAGAAAACTATAAAGTAATTAAGATAAGAAGTGTCACTGTTAGAAGATTATAGAAGAGGGACTAGGTCAACAAAAATACTAAGAAAGATAGATGTGATTAAAGCATTGCACAGTATTACAACAGACCAGGATCTGTCATGCACTATCGCAAATAAACTAAAAAGTTCAGCACAGGCAGAAACACTTAGATGATACATAGATAAATATAAGAAAAAAGTACAAAATAAGCAATTTATTGATGACCCAAAAAAGTTTTACATAGAACTGGGAAATAAGGTAAAAGGAATTGAAAGACCGCTAAAAAAAGAGGAAGTCAATACATTTTGGAGAAGTATATATGAAGATCCTGTGGAACATAACAAAGATGCTAAATGGATAGGAGAAATAAAAGAAAGAATAAGATGTTTAAAGGTACAGGACATGAAATGGGATGAAGTAACAACTAAAAAGATTGAAATAAAGTTAAGAAAAGCCTCTAACTGGAATACCTCAGGCCCAGATGCAGCACCTAACTTTTGGTTAAAAGTATTAACATCTTTGCACAAGGATTTAGCCATGAGTAAGAACTATTTATATGCACACCCTGAACAGACAACCTTCTGGCTAACAACAGACAAAACAATGCTTTTACTTAAGAGTGAACCTGCAAGCTACCCTAAAAATTATAGAGCAATAACTTGCCTTCCAACAATGTATAAACAATAGACGGGAACTGACACCAACAGAGTTTATAGTCATTTAGAAGAAACCTCAATTATGGCAGTAGAACAAAATGGCAATAAAAAAAAGTCACATGGAACAAAGGATCATTTATAGTTAAATAAAATTATAGTGGAGAACTGTAAAAAGGGAAGAATCTAAGTATAGCGTGGATTGACCACCAAAAAGCATTTGATAGTATCCAGCATTCATGGATAAAATACTGCTTAAAAATGTATAAGATACAACCTATACTGATTGACTACATTACAGTAACCATGAAATGGCAGATCACATTTCAATTAAGCCAGGATAAAGGACAGATTATTATCCCAGGGATAAAAATTCAAAGGGGGATATTCCAGGGTGACTCTCTGTCATCGTTGATATTCTGCCTTGGCATTAATCCATTAAGCTGTTTACTTAACAGCTTAGGCCATGGCTATAATTTGGCTCCTAGAAAACAACAAAGTCTAATGACTTCTCATCTTCTCTTTGTCTATGATTTAAAAATGTATAGCTCATCAGACGAGGAACTGAAAGCACAGCTGCAGGTTGTCAAAACTTTTTTTTCAGATGATATTAGAATGTCATTTGGTCTTGATAAATGTGCAAAAGCAACCTTTAAAGCAGGAAAACTGTAGCACCAGGAAAACATCAGTTTGGGACAAGAATGTGATATAAAAGAACTTGAGCAAGAGGGAGTGTATAAATACTTGGGAACTGATGAAGGATCAGCAATAAAACATGAACAAATTCAAATAAAACTCAGTAAGGAATATTTTAGAAGACTTACCCCAGATTTACTAATCTTCTGTGCAGGACTAATCTAGTCCTGAACGAAAGCGGCAGTTGAAGAGGAGGATGGCAGCACGCCATGCATATTAATGAAGGCGCGCTGCCTGAACTCCTAATACTACATGCAGCGTGAATGAGTGCAGTCTCTGAAAGCAGAGCTCTCAGAATAAACACGCCCCTGCAAAGTAGAACAGAAGATGTGTAAATAAATGAGCGAGACAGCTCACAAGTGTCTGCATATCCCCACCAACAGTCCCCATGTGTTCAACAGCAACAGTATAGTCAAATAAAATGAAGAAACCCTATTATTTATTTTTTTTTAAACCCCAAGTACAGCTAACAGTAGGTGCATGGGTTTGCCCATCGCCTGGCTATGGTTAAAGCAGCTGAAAAGGCTGAAGAGGATAACAAGGAATATAAATGCAAATGAAGCAGCACAGCAATAGTGGAGTGGTTAGAGCATCCGCCTAATGAACAGGCATTCCCAGTTCATGTCCCACTGCAGCACAAATCATTTTCCATGGGAAATCTGTATATGAACATAATTTTACATTGTTTTGCCGTATAACCTACAGAATAACAATTAAATGTGAACTGGAGTACTGCATGAAATGCACATGTGAAGTGTTAGTGTCGTAATGAATAAGGCACAAGTAAGCAGGTCTAAGCACAAATAAGCAGCGGTAAGCGTGTCCAAGTGTGTTTGCATGGGGGTAAGCATTGCCCACATAGAGTAAGCAAAGTAGAAGCTAATAAGTGTAAGAAACTGTAACCGGAGGTTAGCAGTGCTTACTGTTGCGCAAACCCTTGCAAACCTGCTTACAACCGTTTTAAAGTGCCTTAATCACTCTGGATCCAACGGCCCAAGTTCCGCCCAGCAACAACATAAACTGCCTCAGCAAGGCTCAAACCCAGGACCCTGTACACTATAATCACAGTAGTTAACCACTAAGCCATCATAGCAATAGATAGCGAGGTTAAGGCCATACATCCCATACACCCACATGGCTCTTTATATATATATATATATATATATATATATATATATATATATATATATATACACAGCAATATGTATATGCAGACATATACATATATATATATATATATATATATATATATATATATATATATATATATACTAAGAAATGAACTTCATGACAATAACAGCATTCAAAAAATAGTAAATCACACTAACTCTTTTAGTACTTTAGCGCTTTTGTCTTATTTATTATCAAGACTTCTTCAGAAAGGCATGTTTCATAACTATGAGCAACCATTTTCACTTCCTTTAAATACATTAGTTCTAGCAGGCCATTTAAATTAACAATAGTTCCTTTCCATGTCTTTCTGAAGAAGTCTTGATAATAAATAAGACGAAAGCGCTAAAGTACTACAA